>NW_028270179.1:545000-735000 GCF_037043375.1 Chiloscyllium plagiosum | reverse complement strand
TTCCATGATTGTGTGATCACAAGATCACAGCGACAGAAGAGGAAGCAGGGGAGATCAAAAGGCACAAATAAGGAAGTTGACATAGTGGTATCCCAGACCTTCTTCGATCAGATAAGTGGAACAAGGAAGGAGTAAATAGGTAAGCATTCCATTATCTTTAGCCCTATTATGTTGATAGAATTACAGCGGGAAGATAGAATCATAGAGTCATAGAGAAGTATAGCATGGAAACAGACCCTTCGGTCCATCCCGTTCATGCCGACCAGATATCCCAACTCAATCTAGTCCCACCCGCCAGCACCCGGCCCATATCCCTCCAAATCTTTCCTATTCATATACCCATCCAAATGCCTCTTAAATGTTGCAATTGTACCAGCCTCCACCACATCCGATTGCAGCTCATTCCATACACGTACCACCCTCTGCGTGAAAACGTTGCCCCTTAGGTCTCTTTTATATCTTTCCCCTCGCACGCTAAACCTATGCCCTCTAGTTCTGGACTCCCCGACCCCAGGGAAAAGACTTTGCCCATTTATCCTATCCATGCCCCTCATAATTTTGTAAATCTCTATAAGGTCACCCCTCAGCCTCCGACGCTCCAGGGAAAACAGCCGCAGCCTGTTCAACCTCTCCCTGTACTCAGATCCTCCAACCCTGGCAACATCCTTGTAAATCATTTCTGAACCATTTCAAGTTTCACAACATTTTTCCGATGGGAAGGAGAACAGAATTGCATGCAATATTCCAACAGTGGCCTAACCAATGTCCTGTACAGCCGCAACATGACCTCCCAACTCCAGTACTCAATACTCTGTCCAATAAAGGAAAGCATACCAAACGCCTTCTTCACTATCCTATCTACCTGCAACACCACTTTCAAGGATTTATTAACCTGCACTCCAAGGTCTCTCTGTTTAGCAACACTCCCTAGGACTTTACCATTAAGTGTATAAGTCCGGCTAAGATTTGCTTTCCCAAAATGCAGCACCTCGCATTTAGCTGAATTAAACTCCACCTCCCTCAGACCGTTGGCTCATCTGGTCCAGATCCTGTTGTAATCTAAGGTAACCCTCTTCGCTGTCCACTTTACCTCCAATTTTGGTGTAATCTGCAAACTTCCTAACTGTACCCCTTATGCTCGCATCCAAACCATTTATGTAACGGACAAAAAGTAGAGGGTCCAGCACCGATCCTTGTGGCACTCCACTGGTCACAGGCCTCCAGTCTGAAAAACAACCCTTCACCACCATCCTCTGTCTTCTACCTTTGAGCCAGTTCTGTATCCAAATGGCTAGTTCTCCCTGCATTCCATGAGATCTAACCTTGCTAATCAGTCTCCCATGGGGAACCTTGTCGAACGCCTTACTGAAGTCCATATAGATCACATCTACTCCACTGCCCTCATCAATCTTCTTTGTTACTTCTTCAAAAAACTCAATCAATTTTGTGAGACATGATTTGCCACGCACAAAGCCATGATGACTATCCCGAATCAGTCCTTGCCTTTCCAAATACATGTACATCCTGTCCCTCAGGATTCCCAACAACTTACCCACCACCGAGGTCAAGGTCACTGGTTTATAGTTCTCTGGCTTGTCCTTACCACCCTTATTAAACAGTGGCACCACGTTAGCCAACCTCCAGTCTTCCGGCACCCCACCTGTGACGATCGATGATACACATATCTCAGCAAGAGGCCCAGCAATCACTTCTCTAGCTTCCCACAAAGTTCTCGAGTACACCTGATCAGGTCCTGGGGATTTATCCACCTTTAAACGTTTCAAGACATCCAGCACTTCCTCCTCTGTAATCTGGACATTTTGCAAGATATCACCATCTATTTCCCTACAGTCTATATCTTCGATATCCTTTTACACAGTAAATACTGGTGCAAAATATTCATAGAGGAGCTAAACCAGTTATATCAAAATGCTTATACAGAGAAAGAAAGTGAATGCGTTACAGAATGGAGGTGCCACAGAATGGATTGTAAAAGAATTACTTTTTTGGTTAACTCGGTACAGACTACGAATAGAGATCCAGTCAGATCAAGGATCAAACTTATAAACTATTCAAGGAGGTTGTGGATGACTTGGGAAATAAAGCAACTCAAATCTCCTGTGTACCATCTGGAATCGCGGGAAGCGCAACAAAGATGCGATCAAACAGTAAATACCATTTTAAGAGCTTATGGTCAGGATTATCTGATGGTTCTGATAAGAGAATTCCGTTTGTACCATTTGTAATTAGAACTGCACCGAAAGAATCGACCAAATTCAGTCCGTGTGAATTAATTTTTGAGCATGAATTAAGAGTACCGTTAAAATTGACTAATAAGAAATTAATTTCAGGATGCAGAGACCACCCATTTGGCCTATCTATCAATTCTTAGATAGCACTCAAATAGAGTTGGAGAGTTAGCTAGACAGCATTAAAAGTATCACAGCGTACAATGAGACAGGACACGGATAAAAAATCGCAAATTCGCAATTTTGGAATTTGGGATAAGGTATTGGTGTTTCTTCCAGGAACAAGCGTGGTTTTAAAAGTAAGGTTTAGTGGACCATATCAAATTGAGAAGAAATTGAGTGACGTGAACTACTTGATAAGGACTCCAGACGCGAAGAAATCTCGCAGGTTGTGTCATGTGAATATGCCCAAGAAGTATTTTGAAGGGAATGAAAGTAAGAGGTGAAGGTATTAAAGATGACAACACAGAAGGAAGAATCAAGTGCAGAGGATTCTGAATTGGACAGTCTTCAAATCACATTGGACAACCAGGAAGTTGTCAAAAATTGGGATAAAGACTGAGTTACCTTCCACAGGAAAATCGAAATGACCTGAAAGAATTACAACAACCACATGGGGAGATACAATTGGGAAGTTCTAACCTAAATGTGCATGATGAAGGTAAAGGAGACGCTGTTTCGATTAAGCAACATCCTTATAGGCATAACTCTCTAAAGTTGGCACAGGTTCAGAAGGACACAAAGCGCATAATCCAAATGGCATAATCGAAGTAGGTTACAGCGGCTGGACCACACCCATACTCATGGTAACAAAGCCAGAAGGTACCCAACGATTATGTGTGGACTATCGCAAAGTCAACGCCATTAAGACGACTGATGCACATCCAATTCCAATGTTGGAGGTCTGTTTCGAAACCATGGGACACGCAAATCATTTTTCTATGTTGGACTTGCTCAGAAGCGACTGACAAGTAAGAGACAGCAAATGTCGGTTTCCCATCGCCAAAAGGACTGTATCAGTTCAAAGTCATGCCATTTGGTATGAAAAACGATCCAGCCACATTTCAGAGACTGGCTAATACGGTCACTGCCGGATTTCCCAAGTGTATATTGATATTCTGGTGAATGTTGCTCACTCATGGAACGAATTGTTACAGCATTAACCGGACTTGTTCGATCGACTTCGGAAGGCAGATTTGGTGCTAAATGTGACTAAAAGTGAAATTGCCAATTCCTAAGTCACCTTCCTCGGCCATGTTATTGAGCATGGACAAATGGCCCCACGTGATGCAAAAACGAAAGAAATTTTGTAATTTCCCCAACAGACGACAAAAAAAAAACGCAGTTCTATCGTTCCTGGGATTGAGTGGATTTTAACGAAATTTTTCAGTGTGGCTGCACCACAGACTGAATTGTTAAAAAAAGACAAGAAGTCTCAGTGAATAGGGACTGTCAAAGGGCAATTGACAGCCTAAAGACAGTGTTAACCACTGCACCTGTATTAGCCACACCGGATTACATGAAGTCTTTCAAAGTGGCTAACGATGCCAATGATGAGGGTGTCGGCGGGGTGATTCTGCAGGAGGATGACGAAGGGACAGAAAGGCCCATGGGTTATTTTTTGAAGGAAGTTGAACGTTCATCAAAAAAACGTAGTAAACGGTGGAGAAAGAGACATTAAGCTTGGTGTTGGCCGAACAACATTTCAATGTTTGTATTACCAGCAATGCATCAGAGATAATCCTGTCCACTGATCACAACGCATTGACATTTGTGGGAAATTTTAAGGACAAAAGTACCAGGCTGTTTAAATGGAACGTTTTGGTGCAGTCATTCAATTTGACAATTGTGTATGTGGCATGACGCGAAAATGTAATTGCCGATGCGTTGTAGAGACTTGAATGAGGTACAGAAGCGTTTAGGAAAGATTTTAAAAGTACCTAAGTAGCGACATTTTTAAACTGTGTGATGTGTTTGGAATAATCTGACACAAGAAGTGTAGGAGGCTGGTACAATTACAACTTTTAAAAGGCATCTGTTTGTGTATATGAATTAGAAGGGTTGGGACCAATATGTCCAAACACTGGTAAACAAAACTAGATTAAATTAGAATATCCGTTTGGCAAGGACGATTGAATCAAATGGTCTTTTCCGTGCTGTACCACTCTGAGATCCATTGATCAAATCTCTTTGCAGTCTTATCTAAGCTTCTTGACTCTCCACTATATAACCAACGTTGGTGTCATGCATAATCTTGCGCACCATACCTTCTATAATTCTTATCTAATTCATTGATATAAAAGACAACCAAAAATGGATCCACCACCAAAGCCTCTGGAATACTGTACTCCAGTGCAAAACACAACCCTCTGTCCCCTGCTATTGAGCAGAAACACACACACACACACACGACTCGGAGACACTGAAACACGGTTCTGTGTTGAAGACAGAGATCGACAATTTCTACTTGGTAAGGGTTCTAAGGTAAGAGCGAGAATGCAAGAAAATTGTGTTAAGAGCTGTCATCCATGTCTGATCAGCAGGGTCGATGGGCCAATTGGCCTAATTCTGCTCCAATTTCTTATGATTTTTGGAAATGTATTGGAAAAGTCGTTCTAAGAGAGCATTGGAGGCTGTGTTTGATAAATACTTCATGTGGAATAGGTCTGAGGACTGAATGGTCTAAGGGTCTTCTTATTTGTTGTGCCTAAATACCTGAAAAAAAAGAGACTTGCTATGTCGTGAATGCACTTTAGACTTAAGAGATTCTTTTTTTAAGATTGAGATAAGGACACACCTTTCTCCCTCTGGTTGGGTTGTACTTTGCGCTCTCATTCCCCGGGAACTGTAAAGATTGGGTCATGAAACCATGGAATCCATACAGTGTAGATACAGTCCATTTGGCCCATCGAATCTACACCGACCCTCCGAAGAGCATCCCACCCAGACTCACCTCCTACTCTATCCACGTAACCCTTCATTTCCCATGACTAATCTAGCTAGCCGACACATCCCTGGACGCAATGGGAAATCTCCCATGGACAATTCATCTAACCTGCACGACTTTGGACTGTGAGAGGAAATCCATGCAGGCAGGGAGAAAATGTGCAAAATCCATACAGTCAGTCGAGGCTTCAATAAAAACACAGGTCCCTGGCAGGATGAGGCAGCAGTGCTAACGACTTACCCATTGTCAATTGAAACTATTCGAGGATGAGCTCGAGAGGTGCTATTTGATGGGCAAAGGAATCAGTGTTTCTTGGGAATCGACAGAAAAGGAGTGTTCAGCTTCAATCAGACCAGCCATGATCTCTCTAAATTGTGCAGCAGGCTCGAGGAACCAAATGGTCAACTGATGACCGTATCCCAGGTGTTACTCTCTCACTCAAACACTTAATACTGTTACAGGGTAGAGGAACATACCTTTCAGCCAGTGAGGATTAATTCAATGGAACAGTGGGAGACCATTCTGCCCCTCTAAGTAGGTACACAGGTACATTTTCAAGTTTTCAGTCTTATGAGTACATTACACACCACAGGATGAAACCATATAACGTTCCGAGAATGCTATTCAGGAACAGGGAGCCCGGGTTAACTATCAGAAAATACAGAGTAGAGATCGATACTTAGTTTAAGGAAGGAAAGCTGTAACTAATGGAATTCCTCAAGCTTCGGTGTTAGTTCATCACCATTTACAATCTAGAATTGTGTTTTGGAGCTATATTTGCTGATGCATCAGGATAGTCATTCAATAAGCTGTGATTGGAGACAAAGCTTCTGCAATGGGATGAAGACGGGTAGGGGAGTGAGTAAACCTTCAGAAAAAAAAATACTGTGTTGATCATTGGATGTTTGCGTGGGAAATAAATAAAACAAAAGGAATTTATTGAAATGGAGGGAGAATGCAAATGATTTTGTGTGTCCTAGTACAGGAATCTCATCGAGTTAGTCTGCGGATGTAGCAAGTGTTTTTGCAAGGTAAGTGGAACGATGATGGTTCATACAAGCGGTTTCAGGTATAACCTTAGACATTTCTTTACTCATTTGTACAGTCCATTCCTGAGACCAAATCTGATGTATTGTGTGTCGTCATAAATCGCTGAACGGGAAGACAAAACACAATTGCTTTCGACACTTTTCAAAGATGTTTCTATTTGCTAGTTCCTGGGATGATAGCATTATGTTATGAAGGATCAGCAGTTTAGACTTGAAAAGGAGAGGTGTTTTAATTGACGATGTACAATATTGAGGAGAGTACAGCTGGTGAATACTTGATTGATATTTTCTCTTATACGGGCGAGTAAATGTGGAGATGCAATTTAAGAGTAAGACACTTTCATTTCAATACATGACTTGGGAAAACATTAACTTTTTTTAATATGAAGGCACTTAACAAGAAATGTCATTTGTTGCTAAGGTACTGGCTCTGTGTATTGCAGCCACAAAGACATACCTAAAGGGAGCAGGGTAAGTGAGAGGATACCTCACGTAGCCCAGTTTGGGATCGGAGAACATTATTGCATGATTAAACTCAAACAGAGAGAGAATGTAATCTTCCTGAGAAGGAACAGCCTGGTGTTCCCGCTCTCTATGTGTTCCCCCTTACAGTGACGTGTGTGAGCTGCAAATTCCTCACTCATCTTTAACACGCATGGAAATTCTGAGGTGTTTTCATTGGAATCTCCCCATTTCCTCACTCATTTCCAACTGTTCCAGGATGGGATTCCTTTACAAGGTGGGTGTCTGGTATACACCATCAAGGAGGTGGCGAGGGTGGGTTGGGAAGAGAGTGATTGTGTGCGCGTACATGCGCGCATGTGTTTCAAAATTGATGTACACATTTGCAACGTCTAAACTGTGTTATTGCTTTTCTTACTCTGTTCATATATTCTTATTTTTGCAGAGTAAAGAAACCAGCTTTAATTTGTTCCTAACACTGACTGCGACCCACTCTGAGAATTATACCACTGGGCATTTCACCAACCTGCTCATATGTATGGCCACTGGAAAAGTGAGACTAGAAAAAGAAACATTGATCTGAAAAAGCCACAAAATTACTGATCAGTGAGCTACTGGGTAAGTTGCTAGAGGAGATTCTGGGGAATTTTCAAAGACCACACTTCTTATGGACAGTCATCACATATGTTTTCAC
Organism: Chiloscyllium plagiosum; assembly: GCF_037043375.1. NCBI lineage: Eukaryota > Metazoa > Chordata > Chondrichthyes > Orectolobiformes > Hemiscylliidae > Chiloscyllium > Chiloscyllium plagiosum. The sequence continues at coordinate 727,599 of NW_028270179.1, read as the reverse complement.
AGGAAATCGTGTCTCTCTATTGTGTTTTCCGTTTTTTGAAGATGTGCAAAATTCGTAAGGTGATGGAATTGTGTAAACCCTTTGGACTTCAGCAGGACGTTCCACAAGATACCGCATGGTGGATAGGTTGGTATGGTAGATCATAACTGGATTTAGGGCGAGCTTACCAATTGAATGCAAAATTAGATTGTCAGGAGGCTACAGTGTGTGGTGGGAGCAGATTGCTTTTCAGATTGGAAACCTGCAAACAACAGTGTGCCACAATAATCTGTGCTGAGTCTCCTGCTTTTCATTAATTGTATAAATAATTTAAAAGTGAATACGTGCCTGGTTAATACCTTTACAGATGACACAATTTTTTGGTAAAGTGGGGTGTCTCAGAATAGAACGGGCCCTTGATCAGATATGCCAATAGGCCAAGGAGTTGAAGATGGATTTTAATTTAGATAAATGTGAAGTGTGCGTTTTGGTAGGGTAGAGCATGGCAAGAATTATCAACTTTATCCTGGATCCCAGAAAGTGTTGTTGAGCAAGAAGACCTCGGGGTGCAGACTAAGTTCCTTGAAATTGGAGGTAGATAGGATAGTGAAGGACACATCTGGCCCGCTTACCTTCATTCCTCAATGCATTGAGCATTGGAGTTGCAATGCCATGTTGCGGATGTACAAGATGTTGGTGAGGCCACATTTGGAATAATTTGGTTAATCTGATTCGCCCTGCTACAGAAAGGATATTTTTAGCCTTGAGAAAATTTAGAAAAGATTTCCAAGATATTGCTGGGAATGTAGCGTTTAAGTCAGAGGGAGAGTGTGGACGGACTGGCGCTTCTTTAATAACTTGAAGCATCGAAAATTGATGGGTGACTTTATCGAGGTGTACAAAATCATGAAATGTATGGATGACATTAATAGCTAACATGTTCATTGCCAGGATAGGGGAGTCCACAAATAGAGGCATGGGTTTACGTGAAAGAGGAAATGTTTTACACGGACCTTAGTGGCTACATTTTCATGCAAATAGTGAGGAGCGCACGAACAGAGGAATTGGTACAATTTCAACATTTAAAACGCATCGGCATAGGTATATGAATGGGAAGAATTTCGATGGATGTGGGCAAAATCCTGGAAAATATGATTGGTATATCTTGGTATAACAGGTCCACGTGGTCAAGCTGTACTAAGTTGTCCGTTTCTGAAATGCATGACGCTCCAACTCTATACGAGGGATGAGGAGAAATTATAAAAGTGACTTTAGAGTGGGAATGCCCTTCTGCAGACGTTTATGATGCTTTACTGTTTATATTTATTCCAAGCTGAGTCAGTTCAATATTTGACAGAAAAGTGAGTTACAAATAATGGGATACAGATAGGAAAGTGGGCTGAGACCCCAAACTGAGCTGAAAATGTGTTGCTAGAAAAGTGCAGCAGGTCAGGCAGCATCCAAGGAACAGGAGAATCGACGTTTCGGGCATAAGCCCTTCTTCAGGAATGAGACCCCAAACTGGTCAATCTTGATCTTATTGGCTGGTGAACACCGCTCAAATGCCCACTCCTGCTCCTCAGTCTGATGTTTCTGTGTTCCATTCAGCGCTTCAGATCTGATCGACAGGAGCAGTAGCTGGCCACTTCCAACGGTAACCTGGAGCACAGAAACAGAGAAGACCATTCAGTCCTTCAGGACTGTCAGGCACAGTTTGGGTTCGTTTCGAAAATGTAATTGGAAAACCCAAGTTTGGTGCGAAAGACGCCCCTCATCTGTCTTTACAGAGCTTCAAAAACCTGATCATGCTTCATTTGGTGGTAATTTTGTAGACCCATATTCACTGTGAATATATCCCCCTTATTACACCTAGAAATCACAAAATCATCTGGTCTCCCTGACTGCAACATTCAATAACAGAACTTCCAGGAAAATAACACCCACGAAGTTTGCAATAACAAAATGTGACAACATCAGAAACAGGAGCATGTTGTTCACCTCACCAACACCACCACGAGCCCCACCACACACACACACGCGCGCGCAGACACACATACACACATGCACACACACAGACACACACACATACACACACACGCACATACACAGACACACACACAGACACACAGACACACACACAGACACACACACATAGACACACACACACACAGACACACACACACACACAGACGCACACACTCACACATACACACACACATGTGTTGCCCTTCAACAGATCATGGGAGATCTGCTTTCGGTCTCAACTACTCTTCAATGATAAATCTCCATAGCTCTCAACTCTATGTAATGTCAAAATCCGTCTCACTTCTCTTTCATTATTCTCAGTGACCTAGCTCCTCTGACACTCTGGAATGGATAATTCCTGAAATTCACTATACTCTATTTGAAGGAAACCTTCCCTGTTCCTATACCACGATCCATGAATATGAATAAAAGAGATGAATACCAGGGTTCAGAGAAGTGTGACTGGTCCTGATATCAAGGCAGTCGTTGACTGACAATGAAATCATTGAGCGAAACATAATTGGGTTATTGGGAATAAGTGTAAACTCCATCCTGGTTGAATCGAATCAAAGCAAAAAGGAAGACGTTTGTGGTTCGTGGATGTCTATCCTTTCAGTCCTGGAACATCTCTGTGGAAGATCCTCAGGGTATATTCTTCAGCACAAATATCTTCAGCTGCTTCGTCAATGTCTTTTCCCCCATCATAAGGTCAGAAGTGGGGATGGACACTGATTCTCACACAGTGTTCAGAACATTGTGTTCCCCTCTGCTCCTGAAACAGTGTGTGTCCATGTGCAATAGGACCTAGGCAATATTCAAGCTTGTGGTATTAAAGTGCAGGCAACATTCATGTAACAGTACTGCTAGTCACTGCACAATTCTACAGTTAGAAAGGAAGAGTTCATTCAGCTTCTCACACTGCCTTCACTGGAAAATGAGGAAGTCATTCAGCCGAATGAAATAATTGGAAGTGAGCAGGGATAGCCAATCTAGTGCCTCCAGCCTATTACACAACAAGAGAAGGCGACGAGTGTTATGGACCAGACCAGACCCCCTCAAAACTATATTATGAAGGTAGTCTAGGTTCTGACAGTCTCTTATTATGTAGACGTAAAACCTCTGATCCAGATGCAATGTGACCTGTCAAACTACTCGGTAATGAGATATACACAAATTATTTAAGCACTGTAGTTAACATTCAACCAAATAAAGAGTAATTCAGACTAATAATAGGTGCGGCAATGGTATAGGAACATCCCATATAAAAATGGCTCAATGGAAAGCTCAGATACAGATTCTCACAAACATTTCTCCAAATCAGTAGGTTAACAAAAAGCACACAAGGAGAAAATTCAGGGACAGTAGCAGCCAGGAGACATTCACTGAAAACTGTTATCTCTGTTGAGACTCCAATAGCTTCTGATTTTACTGAGAAACGAACACCCAGAAATCCTAACATGTGAGACCTGGCCACACAGTTCAAAACAAGGTCTCCCAAGCTGTTTACTCCAGTGTTCTGCACGAGACAGCTTAGTACATCTTGTCCCATCTCTCCCTGTGAAAAGAATCCTATCAGAATCACTTCTTAAAACTACGGCATTGTCCCACTAGACAGCACATCGAGCTGCTAAACAGGAACCAAAGAAGTTACCCAATCAGACCCTGGCCAATCGGACAGGGAAGAAACAATTCAGCACCTTGAGTCTAATTCATCGGAGTGAAGACTGCATGAGTGGAGCTGCCGAACACCAAAAGGAAAAAGTCATTTGTTGTACAGACCGCCAAACAGTATTTATGATAAAAGGGATTATAACGAAATTCGAGATGATGGCCCTGAAGTTACAGCAGATTTTGTTTTGGAAGATTTGAAACTACATGTTGATTGGCCTAACAACACTGGCAGCAATCTGAGGGAGGGGGATCTCCTTGACTGTGTTTGGAATGGTTTCCTCAAACAATATGTCGAAGGAACTAAGCTTGCAGGAAACATAATAACTGACAGCAAAAGCCTCTGTTGACATGTGAAGAGAAAGACTGATGAAGACAAATGAAGGTCCAGTGCACTTAGAATCAGGTGAACTCATAATGGACAGCAAAGTCATGGCAGAACACTTTAAAAGTAGTTTGGATCTGTCTTCACTAAGGATAAATACTGTGTAATAAAAAAAGTATTAATTAAAAACACTGTGATGCGCGACCTTTCACAGTAGAATTCTTCATTAAGATGGAAAGTGTCACTATTAAATTTGAAACTACATCCTGTTGCTGTGTAACTGACTCGAGGGGCTAAATGGCCTCGTATTGCTCCTGTGAATTTGAGTCAATGTATTGAAGCGCTACTTCCTTGTTCGATTCGAAAGGGCCAAGGGGCTGATTGGGTTACCCCGGTTTCTGTTTAACAGCTCCATGAGCTGACGAGTGTGACAAAACCGCAGCGTTAAGAAGTAATTTTGTCCTGATTTCTTCTGAGAGAGATTGAACGAGAGGTACCAAGCTGTCCAGTTAGAACACATGAGTGAACAACTTTGGAGGCCTTGTGTTTATTGTAATGCAGCTTGAATTGATGTGGCCAGCTAACACAAGTTAGGATTTCTGGGTTTTCATTTCTCAGTAACTTCGGAAGCTATTGGGGTCTCATCAGAGTTAGAGGCTTCAGTGAATGTCTCCTTACTGGTACTGACTGCGAATTTTCTCTTCGTGTTCTTTCTGTTTTTTTCCTCCTGAATTGGAGAAGTGTTTATGAGAATCTGTGTCTGAACTTTCCTTTTTACCAAGAGACTTATTTATGGGATGTTCTAATATTTGAACAGCTAATTAGCAATAGTTACTGTATCTATTATTGTGTGATGTATTCCAATAAAGATATTCTGAATTACACTTTGTTTGTCATATTTTGACTATAAGGCTTAAATAGATTGTGCATAACTTATTACTGAGTAGTTTGACTAATCACATTGCATCTGGATCAGAGACTTTACATCTGCCTTTAAAATAAGAAAGCGTTAGAATCTAGGCTACCTTCTTAAGATATTTTTGAGGGAGTCTGGTCGAGTCCATAAATATCAAGGAGGCATCTTCCATCTCCGAGAAGACATACCTGTGTTCCCTATGGAAGACAGAGGCTGGCGGGAATGTCTTACTGTTTCAGAAGCAAGATATGCTGGCTGATTTGGGGTTTGTGTAAAACAAGATATTCAGTGCAAGATCACACACCGACTGCACATTAATGTGAGGAGTGTACATTCAGATCAATCGCCTTGGGGTTCTGCAGAGGCACATTAACTATTATGAATGCCCCATGAGATTGATAAATGGACTCTCGAACTTCGACTAATTGTAATATAGTTCGTCATGATGAAGGGCTTTTCTGCCAGAAACTTCGACTTTTCCTGCTCCTCAGATGCTGCCTGATATGCTGTGCTTCTCCAGCGCCACTCTAATCTTGACTCTGATCTTCATCATCTTCAGTACCCACTTCCCTCATGATGAGCTTGTCTAGTGTACGTCCTGTATGCCTTGCTCTGTCCAAGTTTCGTTCCACCCTATGATATTTTCCTGTTCCTTGGTGTTGCCTAGCCTGCTATGCTTTTCCAGCGACACACGTTTCCACTCTGGACGTGTAGGTTTCACATAGGAATATGGCTGAGGTACGTCTTCTCAGATACAGGCTATCGCTGCAGGACTTTCCCAGGAAAGTGCCCAGGGCCAGTCATCTTCAGCTGCGTCGTCAATGATCTTCGCTCCATCATAAAGTCAGTTTTCGGGAATGCTCAGTGATGATTGCACACTGTTCAGCACCATTCATGACTTCTCAGATAATTAAGCAATTCATATCAAAATGTAACAAAATGAAAAAGATCCTCATTATACCATGATGCTAAAGGAGCGGTAAATCTCTCACAAGAAAGAGCCTAAAGTCTGTATCTCAAAGCGAGGAGCATTGATAATAAGATGGCTGAATTAACTGTGCAGACAGTCATTAATGGATATGATGTATGGGAATCAAGGAGACCTGTCTCCAAGGGGACCAAGGATGGGAACTCAAAGTGGAAATTTCTTCAACTTTCAGGAAATTTCGAAGGTAGGAAATGGAGTTGGGTGGCGTTGCTGTTCAGGAGGAGATTAACACAACAGAAAGGGAGGACATTAGCTTGGTTTCTGCATGAGTGGAGCTGCACCAAATGGAAAAGAGGCATTTGGTGTACAGATCACCAAATAGTAGTTGTGAAGTCGGGGACATTACCAAAATTAGAAGTTACAGCCGTCATTATGGATGACTTCAATCTACGTATTTATTGCATGAATCAAACTGGTAGCAATGTCGGTACAAACCCACCGACTCCCCCAGCTACCTGGATTACACCTCTTCCCACCCTACCTCGTGCAAAAATGCCATCCCGTTTTCCCAATTCCTCCGCCTCCGCCGTATCTGCTCCCAGGAGGACCAGTTCCACCACAGAACACACCAGATGGCCTCGTTCTTTACAGACCGCAATTTCCCTTCCCACGTGGTTAAAGATGCCCTCCAACGCATCTCGTCCACATCCCGCACCTTCGCCCTCAGACCCCACCCCTGCAACCGTAACAAGGACAGAACGCCCCTGGTGCTCACCTTCCACCCTACCAACCTTCGCATAAACCAAATCATCCGCTGACATTTCCACCACCTCCAAAAAGACCCCACCACCAGGGATATATTTCCCTCCCCACCCCTTTCCACCTTCCGCAAAGACCGTTCCTCCGTGACTACCTGGTCAGGTCCACGCCCCCTTACAACCCACTGTCCCATCCTGGCACCTTCCCCTGCCACCGCAGGAATTGCAAAACCTTTGCCCACACCTCCTCCATCACCTCTATCCAAGGCCCTATAGCAGCCTTCCACATCCATCAAAGTTTTGCCTGCACATTCACCAATATCATTTATTGTATCCGTTGCTCCCAATGCGGTCTCCTCTACATTGGGGAGACTGGACGTCTCCTAGCATAGCGCTTTAGGGATCATCTCCGGGTCACCCGCACCAATCAACCACACCGCCCTGTGGCCCAACATTTCAACTCCCCCTCCCGCTCTGCTGAGAACATGGAGGTCCTGGGCCTCCTTCACCGCCGCTCCCTCACCACCTGATGCCTGGAGGAAGAACGCCTCATCTTCTGCCTTGGAACACTTCAACCCCTGGGCATCAATGTGGAATTCAACAGTTTCCTCATTTCCCCTTCCGCCACCTCACCCCACTTCCAAACTTCCAGCTCAGCACTGTCCCCATGACTTGTCCTACCTGCCTATCTTCTTTTCCACTTATCCACTCCACCCTCCTCCTCCACCTATCGCCATCATCCCCTCCCACCACTCACCTATTGTACTCTATGCTACTTTCTCCCCATCCACATCCTCCTCTCACTTATCTCTCCACCCTTCAGGCTCTCTGCCCGTATTCCTAATGAAGGGCTTTTGCCCGAAACGTCGATTTTACTACTCCGCGAATGCTGCCTGAACTGCTGTGCTCTTCCAGCACCACTAATCCAGAATCTGGTTTCTAGCATCTGCAGTCATTGTTTTTACCTACCTGATACACAAGGAACGACTAGATGAACTGGGATAGGACTTGTTGGAATCAGAAATATGAGGGGGTATCTCATCGAAGCATATAACCTCCAAGTGAAATTGGACTGATTACGTGCAGGAAGAATGTTCCTAATATTGGGGAACTCCAGAAAAAGGGGCCACAGTCTAACTATAAGGGATAGACCATTCAGGACAGGGATGTGGAAGACGTTCTTCACTTGGAGAGTTGTGAACCTGAAGAAGTCTTTCCTACAGGAAGCTGTTGGGGCCAATCATTAGAAATATCCAATAGGGCGCGAGACGTGGCCATTGTGGCTTAAAGGATCAACGAGTATGGAGAGAAAGCCAGAATTGGATACTGAGATTGCATAATCATTCAAGATCTAATTGAACAGTGATGTGGTCTCGATAGGCCGAATCACCTACTCCTGCATCCATTTCCTAAGTGTATATGTTATTACGTTATGCCTGCACTGCTCACAAAGCTGTTCTGTGTACTTAGTTACACGTGACAACAAAGCAAACCAATCAATCCTGGGTAAAGTTTGGAATTTATCACCCCATCCACGTTTCATTTGGAAATAAGTGATCCTCACCAATACCCAAATTTCAATGTCGCCATTTTCTCTTCTCTCACAGCGTGATAAACTAATCACTCAGCTTCTGCACTCTCTCCTTCTGGAACCATTGCTTTTGTCTGTACAAGGAGGTCACTCCATGAAAAGGAGACCATACAGTACTTTAAAACTCTCTGAGCAAGGTTCGACTGCTGCAGCAAGTTGACTTTACTTATGTTCTTGAATCATCTTACAATGAAAAACAATACAACGTTCAATGCCCCTTCACTTACGGCTGAGTATGTACTATTTTGATGATTCATGACTTAGACATGTAGGTCCTTTTGGACAACCACACCTCCTAACCACGCACAATTTAATAGATACAAAATAAGATGCATGCTATTTCTTTCCCATACTCCAGACATTTGTCTGACTTGCAATTTGCTGTATTTCCAAACATCGATACGTGTGATTACTCATGAGTAACAGCGTTCAGTCCAAAAAAGTGTGCTGCTCTGTGTACTGTCTCCATTAAATAATTCTTAATCCAAGTCCTGTAATTTCTCCTAAGCCATGGACTTTCGCTCACCTGTCAGTAACCATGTCAAAAACGATACAAATTCAAGCACAAAACTCCCACTGGTCCTAATTTGTGGAAGACTCAGCTAAGAATTCCACATTTTTTCGAGTCATATCATGATTCCGCAAGTGTCTCGATATCACATTCCTTCTAAAAATTATAATATTTTCCTCATAACTGACATCATGTTGTCCAGTATTTGTGTTTTGTTTGTTTTCTGTTCCGGTTCCTGTAGCTACGTTCCAGACTGCAGAATTGCAATAGCTACTTTTTCATTCTGCAAGAAACAGAATTTTCAGAATTGAAGGCATTTGAATAATAATAAAGAATTCATTCTTGTAGGTAGAACGTTTAAAATACATTTGGATATTTACGTGAATCTGAAAGGTTTAGAGCGATATGGTTCAAGTACAGGAAGTTTGGGCTAGGTTAGTTTGGGATTATGGTCAGCGTGCAATTGCTGGATGGAATTGCTGTTTCTGTTTGGAATGACTGTATATTTCTTTCACGAGCTGCATTCCCACCTGCAAGAAAACTCTGTTATGGAGCTTATCTGATGAAGCAATTTACGAAACTTCAATTCAATCGCCTTTTAGAGTAATTACACTAAATTAATCCTAACGTGTCACAGTTTCTCATTTTCGGCAGTTACTTTGTCTATAATATTTATAGAACATAGAACATAGAACAATACAGCACAGAACAGGCCCTTCGGCCTACGATGTTGTGCCAAACATTTGTCCGAGCTTAAGTACACATCCATATACCTATCCAATTGCCGCTTAAAGGTCACCAAAGATTCTGACTCTACTACTCCCACAGGCAGCGCATTCCATGCCCCCACCACTCTCTGGGTAAAGAACCCACCCCTGACATCTCCCCTATACCTTCCACCCTTCACCTTAAATTTATGTCCCCTTGTAACACTCTGTTGTACCCGGGGAAAAAGTTTCTGACTGTCTACTCTATCTATTCCTCTGATCATCTTATAAACCTTTATTAAGTCACCCCTCATCCTTCGCCGTTCCAATGAGAAAAGGCCTAACACTCTCAACCTATCCTCGTACGACCTATTCTCCATTCCAGGCAACATCCTGGTAAATCTTCTCTGCACCCTCTCCAAAGCTTCCACATCTTTCCTAAAGTGAGGCGACCAGAACTGCACACAGTACTCCAAATGTGGCCTAACCAAAGTCCTGTACAGTTGCAACATCACTTCACGACTCTTGAATTCAATCTCTCTGCTAATGAACGCTAATACACTATAGGCCTTCTTACAAGCTCTATCCACCTGAGTGGCAACTTTCAAAGACCTATGAACATAGACCCCAAGATCCCTCTGTTCCTCCACCTCACTAAGAACCCTACCGTTAACCCTGTATTCCGCATTCTTATTTGTCTTTCCAAAATGGACAACCTCACACTTGGCAGGGTTGAACTCCATCTGCCACTCCTCAGCCCAGCTCTGCATCATATCCAAGTCCCTTTGCAGCCGACAACAGCCCTCCTCACTATCCACAACTCCACCAATCTTCGTATCATCTACAAATTTACTGACCCACCCTTCGACTTCCTCATCCAAGTCATTAATAAAAATTACGAACAGCAGAGGACCCAGAACTGATCCCTGCGGAACTCCACTTGTAACTGGGCTCCAGGCTGAACATTTACCATCTACCACCACTCTCTGACTTCGACCGGTTAGCCAGTTTTCTATCCAATTGGCCAAATTTCCCTCTATCCCATGCCTCCTGACTTTCTGCATAAGCCTACCATGGGGAACCTTATCAAATGCCTTACTAAAATCCATGTATACTACATCCACTGCTCTACCCTCATCCACATGCTTGGTCACCTCCTCAAATAATTCAATCAGACTTGTGAGGCAAGACCTACCCTTCACAAATCCGTGCTGGCTGTCCCTAATCAAGCAGTGCCTTTCCAGGTACTCATAAATCCTATCCCTCAGTACCCTTTCCATTACTTTACCTACCACCGAAGTAAGACTAACTGGCCTGTAATTCCCGGGTTTATCCCTATTCCCTTTTTTTAAGAGGGGCACAACATTCGCCACTCTCCAGTCCCCTGTTACCACTCCCGTTGACAGTGAAGATGAAAAGATCATTGCCAACGGTACTGCAATTTCCTCTCTTGCTTCCCACATAATCCTAGGATTTATCCCATCAGGCCCGGGGGACATGTCTGTCCTCAAGTTGTTCAAAATGTCCAACACATCTTCCTTCCTTCCCAACATGTATCTCCTCTAGCTTACCAGTCCGTTTCACACTCTCCTCTTCAACAATACGGTTTCTCTCATTCGCAAATACTGAAGAAAAGTACTCATTCAAGATCTCTCCTATCTCTTCCGACTCAATACACAGTCTCCCACTACTGTCCTTGATTGGACCTACCCTCGTTCTCGTCATTCTCATGTTTCTCACATACGCATAAAATGCCTTTGGGTTATCCTTGATTCTATCCGCCAGGGATTTTTCATGCCCTCTCTTGGCTCTCCTAAACCCTTTCTTCAGGTCCCTTCTGGCTATCCTGTATCCCTCCACTGCTCTGTCTGAACCTTGTTTCCTCAACCTTATGTAAGCCTCCTTCTTCCTCTTTACAAGACATTCAACCTCCCTCGTCAACCAAGGTTCCCTCACAGGACCATTTCTTTCCTGCCTGACCGGTACATACATATCAAGGACACGTCGTATCTGTTCATTGAAAAAGTTCCACATTTCCACGACATCCTTCTCCGACACCCTATGCTCCCAACTTATGCTCCTCAGATCCTGTCTTACAGCATCGTAATTACCCTTCCCCCAATTGTAAAACCTACCCTGTTGCACGCACCCATATCTCTCCATAACCAAGGTGAAAGTCACAGAATTGTGGTCATCATCACCAAAATGTTCACCCACTAACAAGCCCATCACTTGTCCCGGTTCATTACCGAGTACCAAATCCAAAATGGCCTCCCCTCTGGTCGGACAATCTACATACTGTGTTAGAAAAGCTTCCTGGACACACTGCACAAACACCGCCCCATCCAATCTACTTGATCTAAAGAGCTTCCAATCAATATTTGGGAAGTTGAAATCGCCCATGACTACTTCCCTGTGGCTTCTGCACCTTTCCAAAATCAGTTTCCCAATCTGTTTCTCCACATCTCTGCTGCTATTGGGGGGCCTATAGTAAACATCCAACAAGGTGACTGCTCCTTTCCTATTTCTGACTTCAGCCCATACTACCTCTAAAGGCAGATCCCACTCGAACTGCCTTTCTGCAGCTGTTATACCATTTCTAATTAGCAACGCCACCCCCCTCCTTTTTTACCACCCACCCTAATCCTACTGAAACATATGTAACCAAGAACCTCCAAATCTGGAAGATTTTCTGTATCTTCATCTCTGCAGCAGAGATGGCCCCCGTCACTGAGTGAGTACATCAGAGGGCTGCACTCAAGAGATAACATTCCTGCTGGGAACGTTCCAGAATCGACATAGTTCAATGAATTGTCACTTGATCATCAATGTGAATGACGTAGCTCCAGGAAGAGATAAGGAAAAATTTGGGATCAAAAATGTTATAACTGGAAGGCTGGCCAGAAGCAGCTGCAACTAGAAAAGTGTAGATGGTGATTTATTCAAAAACAGCACTGAGACAGAAATGAAGACTGGGGATATTTTGGAGGTGGCAATGATCAGGTTTGGTGATGAAGGAATGATTAAGATACAAGTCAGCCGAGGGGAAAATGGGGTAATTATAGTTACGAACACTTTTGTGATTCCTCAGATGTTTGTCAGTGAATGGTATGAAACAGGAATGAAGTTTGTGATTGAAAGTGAGAATAATAGTTTACATATTTGCCAAATATAGATAACAGAAATAACGATAGCGTTCACAATGGTTGGCAAGAGTAATAAGTAGACAGACATATCATGTAGAGATGACGATGCTGAACTGGGGTGGTCAAAGTCAAAAATCACACAACACCAAGTAATTGTCCAACAGCCTTATTTAGAAGCATTAGCTTTCGGAGCGCTCTGAAAGCTACTATTTCCAAATAAACCTGTTGGATTATAACCTGGTGTTTTATTTTACATTTGGACAGGTATCGACTTATCAGGAAATCCAAAGGAGCAAGGATGAGAGAGTAACCTGCCTGAACAATCATCAATATAGATTGTATCCGCAATGTTAAGCATGCCCAATTATCAGAGAGATAGTGAAGACCATCGGATAAACTGCTGTCCATTGTTGTAACATTCCAAGCTATTGTTCTCAGGATCTGATCAATTGTTCGATCATTCCAGTCCAATGTTGTCAGATTTTGATCTCTCCCTCACTCTGGAGCTGTTGATTCCAGTCATGTTTAGGATGACGCTGCCACGGATACTATGGGATAACACATTGAAAGAAGCCTATTATGAAGAAAAGAGGGAAATTCTGCAGTTTGGATTCATGGAGACTGAAGTCGATCACAGTCACTGAATAAACAGCTCCAGATGACCACTTTCATAACAAACCATTTAATGTAACAACAATATTGCTCTAGGTGAGATATTGAAATCGCCTGCTATTGGTCTTTTTGCTCAGCTCCAATTACTCCAACAATGTTAGAAGTAAAGTTGAAATGTAATGATCTCTCTACACTTTCTCGATTATTCTGCTGTGTGATCCACATTAGCGTTCTATGCAACCACGCTCACAAATACTAATCGACAGTTTCTTACTACACTAAAGTTTCATCCACCAACAACAACTCCCAATCTAAAAACTGTCTCTGTGTGCAACTGTTCGGAACACATACAGGGAGTGCGGATTTCTCCGGGCTTTACTCTCACAGCTCTCATAAGTCTTTTTAAAAATTCTTTAACACGATGCACTTCAATAATTTGTTTCTCTGGCTGCAGTCATCTTATCGAACAGTGTTTTCTTTTTCAGATATTTTGGCCTTCATCCAAAAGTAAGAGCTATATTTACAATTGCCTTACTTATTGGCATTAAAGGGTCGGAGAGGGTTTGTATGTGTCATTCATTAAGAAACTGAAAGAAATAGAAAAAAGTCGCTGTGGAGACTGGAGAGGTGTAAAGTTATATTACCCAGTCACCAATTACTTCTTGATGGACAGATCAAACTGAAAAACAGAAAGGAACAGAACACATTTGGAAGAAGTAAAGGCGAGTGACGATGTAAACAAAGCAGGGTAATCTGAAATTGAATGCAGGTAAATAGTTTAATAAAAACGGTGTCATCAGTGTGTGCAGACGGATAATACTGTTCATTCTCAATCTGTTGTGAACATATGACCAACGGCGACACAGCTAACAAAATTTAGGACGGATATGACATACAACATTCATAAAATATTAAAACGTTATTTAATCCTTTGCTGGGGTGTTATGTTCCCTTCTCTCAACGTCCCACCCCACTTTTCTGTAATTCCCTGTTCTAGTCTCCCACTCTGTTACAAATTCCTGTTTCTGGTGGGCTCGTCTTATTTCAATTAATCCACTTTCTTCGGGAAAATACATATATTATCCTGCTTGGTTTTGTCAACAGCTGATATCTGTAATGTCATTGGAGACAAAAGTTCTGGCATTCGACCCAGCACTTGAGCATATTAATCTGTTGTAGACACACTGTACAGGAGACCACAGCAGACAAGAATTGGCAGAAGAAGTATTGAAGTACATCTACTTCTATCGATAATCTATTTTCTCTATTTTTACATCTCTTCATTCATGTTATCTCTGTTTCTTTGTATCTAGTTAATAAATACTTTAATTGTTTTCAGTGTCCCATGTCTGAAACCTCTTTCTTTTAGTTTATACCTATTGGTCTCTTGTTGATGTGATGTGATTATAATTGAGTAATGTAACTTCAATGACATGGGAGAGTTGATTGGAAAGGGAGCTGAGCAGGGAAGATATAGAAGCGGCACGAGCAAGGGTTCCTGGGGGTAATTTAGAGGCACAACTGAAACCCATCCCAAGAAAGACGAAACATATTCAGTGAAGGTCAAGGCCACCGTCAATGAAAAGGGAAGACAGGGACATCATGAAAACGAAGCAGCAAGCATATTATGTGGTGATGATTATTGGCAAACCAAAGCATTAGGAAGCCTTTAAATAGCGTTGGAAGATAACTAATACAAGCAGCAAAGAGGAGAAGATGAAATACGACAGTAATTTTGTTAATATAAAAGAAGATTGCAAGAGGTTTGTCGGCCGACCTCCCTTCGCTCGAATCCATCTACCAGACCCACTGACAAGGAAAGGCCACCAGCATTTTCAAAGAACCATCCCACCCGTGTTATGCTTTTTCTACAATCTCTACCCTCGGGGAGAAGGTACACAAGCTTGAGCACACGCACCAGCCGGTTTGGAAACAGTTTCTACCCTACTGTTGTTCGAATAGTGAATGGACTCACATACTCTTAGCATTCGCCTGCAATTGTGTTTTTTTTTGCCACTGTTTACCTAGTACGTAGTTATCTATCCTATTAACTGTGTGATCTGCCTGCATTGCTCTCAAGACAAAACCTTTCACTGTGCCTCGCTACACGTGACAATAAATTCAATTCAATTCAATTCAATTCAATGCATATGTTACAGGGAGGGGAGGAAGGCCAGAGCAAATATTAGACTGCTGATAAATGAGGCGGGAGGAGCTATGGGAAACAAATAAATGGCAGAGAAATTGAATAGATACATTGTCTCTGTCTTCTTGTGAAAGAAACAAGCAGTCTGCCAGAACTTCTAGAGAGTCAAGGGGCAGGTTCTGTGCCGTGACCACCACGACAGAGAAGGTCCTGACGAGGTTGGAAGATCTGAAGATGATAAATGATCCCGATCAGATGGAGTTCTGAGAATGCTAAGGAAATTGTGGAGGCATTGCTGCCTATCTTACAGTAATCACTGGAGTGAGGGAGTACTGGTAAATATAACCCCCTTGCTTAAGGAGAGAGGGATACAGAAGACAGGAAATGATAGGTGGCCGGGCAAGTGGAAACTTTCATTAAGAAAGCTCAGTGGATCATTGGGTTTATGAATAGACATACAGAGTATAAAAGCAAGGAAGCTATTGAGTATACTGGAAATAGTATGAATGAGCTGCAGCATAAGAAGAGTTACTTACAAGTGTGGTTGAAACAAAGGAAATCGGTTCGAAGCAGACAGAAGCAGACATGTCAAACAATGTGTTACCTAGTCCTTGTAGTTAAGTTGTGGGAACAGCGTGCCAGTAAATAATGTTTTTAGAAATCTATGAAAATCAAAAATCCAAAGTTGCTGTGTAGGTCACAACGTGAAACTAGGCACTCAATAGATGTGAAACTGGAAAGGCACAGCAGGTATGACAGCATCAGAGCAACAGGAAAGTCTACATTTCTGGCCAAGACACTATGTCAGGGCTGGGGAGGTGAAAGGAACCCAGAAGGATGCAGAGAGTGCGGTGTGCGGATCGGGAAAGGGTAGGAGGAATGGTAATATGTGGATGCAGGAAGGGGGTTCTTACGATTGGTCAGTTGGATGGATGAAGCAAATATGTGAGTGGGAAGATGGACAGGGTAGGTCAGGTCAGGGAGCGGGGACAACGGATAAGGCTAGCAATGGAGGGATTTTGAAGGTGGTGAAGTCGATATTCAGGCCTTTGGGCTACAAGCTTCTAAGGTGAATTATCAGATGGTGTTCCTAAAGTTTCAGTTTATGGGGCTGAAGAGTCTTCACATATTTCTCCACAACAGTTTCTAGGTACTGAAGGGTCTCCTCCTGTGTCCCTGAATTGAGGTCTAGTGCGTGATTGGTCTTCTCCTATCAAAAGACAAGTGGCTGAATTACCTCCTCCTTTCCAACAAAAAAGTCGCAAATACTTTCATGCCTTTCTCCGTTTTCTGTGCAACAGGTTCGGAAGGCTGAGTGCCCGTCTCTTGTTCCAGTTTACCAGTCTCCAATTACTTTGTGGCCATTGATAGTTCCTGTGTTCCAGACTTGAAGAAACAGAATGGACTGATCATGTTGCTGTGCAACAGAATATTGGTATTGCATGGCCTACTCTGGGTCCAGTATTATAGACACGAGGGGCTTGTTGGTGTTCTCGTGAAACTGTGTGTCAGGCTCCAGGGGCTGTGCAGCGCTACCTTGTTCTGATGTAACTGGGCCAAATGGCCTGGATAAACTTCTGCTGTTCCTGTGTAACAGGCTGGAGAAGGGGAATGGATTTTCCACTTTCTGTGTAGTTGGTTCCTGTTGCTGACTCCTTCAAGTGTCCCATGTAAATATATTTCATTTATGTAAATTCAAATGGGTATTAGATCATCACAATCCACCTACCTGAATGCCCTGCGTTGGCCTATTACCCGTCCTCGCTCTCTTCATTTCCAACTGCCGCCGAGACATTGACCACCTAAACCTGTCTACCTCCTCCCCCTCTCCAACCTCTCACCCTGACAATGCGCAGCCCTCCACTGCCTCTGCTCCAATCCCAACCTCACTATCAAGCCAGCTGATAAAGGGGGTGCAGTGGTAGTTTGCCGCACTGACCTCGACACCGCCGAAGCCAGATGCCAACTCGAAGACACATCCTTCTACCGCAACCTCGACCATGATCCCACCCACCATCACCAAAGCATCATCTCCCAGACCATACAGAACCTAATCACCTTAGGAGATGTCCCATGAAAAGCTTCCAAACTCGTTGTCCGGGATACCTGCATTGCCCGATTCTAACTCCTTCCCAAGATCCACAGGTCTGACCAACCCCGCTGACCCATTGTCTCAGCATGCTCCTACCCCACCGAACGCATCTCCACCTACTTGTATACTATCCTATCCCCCTCGTCCAGGAACTCCCCACATACGTTCGAGACACCACCCACACCCTCCACCTCCTCTAAGACTTCTGTTTCCCCGGCCCCGAACGCCTCCTCTTCACCACGGATATCCAGTCCCTCTACACCTCCATCCACCATGACCAGTGCCTCCAAGTCCTCCGTTTCTTCCTCTCCCGAAGTCCCCAACAGTACCCTTCTGCTGACACTCTCATTCGTTTGGCCGAACTGGTCCTCACCCTTAACAATTTCTCCTTCGAATCCTCCCACTTCCTCCAGACCAAAGGGGTATCCATGGGCAACCGAATAGGCCCCAGTTATGCCTGACTCTTTGTCAGCTGCGTAGAACAGTCAATCTTCCGTAGTTACATTGGTTCCACACCCCACCTCTTCCTCCGCGACATTGATGACTGTATCAGCGCCAGCTCGTGCTCCCGCGAGGAGGTTGAGCAGTTCATCAACTTCACCAACACATTCCACACCGACCGTATATTCACATGGACCCTCTCTGACACCGCCCTTCCCTTACTGGACCTTTCCATCTACATTAATGACGACCGACTTGACACTGACATTTTTTACGAACCCACCAACTCCTACAGCTACCTGGATTACGCCTCTTCCCACCCTACCTCCTGCTAAAATGCCAACTCTCCTCCCAATTCCACCGCCTCCGCCGTATCTGCTCCCAGGAGGACCAGTACCACCACAGAATACACCAGATGGCCTCCTTCTTTAGAGACCGCAATTTCCCTTCCAACGTGTTTGTAGATGCCCTCCAATGCATCTCATCCACATCCCATACCTCTGCCCTCAAACCGCACCAACCCCAACGGTAACAAGGACAGAACCCTCCTGGTCCTCACCTTCCACTCAACCAACCTTTGCATCAACTGCATCTCTGCCACCTCCAAATGGACCCCACCATCAGGGATATATTTCCCTCCCCACCCCTTTCCACAAAGACTGTTTCCTCCGTGACTACCTGGTCAGGTCCACGCTACCCAACAACACACCCTCCCTTCCTGCACCATCCCCTGCCACCGCAGGAATTGCAAACCCTGCGCCCACACCTCTTCTCTCATCTCCATCCGAGGCCCCAAAGCAGCATTCCACATCCATCAAAGTTTCACAGCATATCCACCAATATCATTTATTGTATCCGTTGCTCCTGATGGGGTCTCCTCTACATTGGGGAGACTGGACGCCTCCTCGCAGAGCGTTTCAAGGAGCATCTCCGAGACATCTGCATCAATCAACCCAACCGTCCTGTGGCCCAACATTTCAACTCCACCTCCCACTCTGCCGAGGACATGCAGGTCCTGGGTCTCCTCCACCGCCACTCCCTTAGAACCCGACACCTGGAAGAAGAATGCCTCATCTTCCGCCTTGGAACACTTCAACGTCAGGGCATCAACGTGGACTTCACCAGATTCTTCATTTCCCCTCCCCCCACCTTACCCCAGTTCCAAACTTCCAGCTCAGCACCGGCCTCATAACCTGTCCTACCTGCCAATGTCCCTTCCCTCCTATCCTCTCCACCCTCCCCTCTGAACTATCATTTTCATCCCCACCTCCATCCACCCATTGTACTCTTTGCTACCTTCCCCCACCCTCTTCTCTGACCCATGACCTCCATACCCACCCAATCCACCTATTGTACTCTTTGCTACCTTCTCCCCAGCCCCACCCCCGTTTATCACTCCACACTGGAGGCCCCCTGCCTCCATTCCTTATGAAAGGGTTTCGCCCGAAATGCCATTATTCCTGCTCCTCGAATACTGCCTGACCTGCTGTGCTTTTCCAGCACCACTCTAATCTAGAGGCTAGTTTGCAGAATTTCCAGTCCTCCCTCACTTTTGCCCATAAGGTCAACCCGACAATCCTTTCATAGTTAGTTAGCACCTTCATTGCTGGAATCCGTTGAGGGAACCATCTCTGTGGTCTTTCAAAGGCAACAACGTGTTTGGCTCATAATCTAATATTTTGCACACTATTCGAGATTTGACCTCACAGAGACCTCTAAAACAGCAGCAACACTTCGGCAGCCTGCTAGCAAATTTCCACCCAGTCTCAATCAGTCTCTGTTGTCTGGAGAAATGCACAGCATTCTGGAAAGTTCTTTGTCCCTCTCTACTACACCAACAATATGGCAGATGTGGTGAAAATGTCGCAGTGATCCCTGAGAAAAATGAATAAATTGTGGCGAAATGCACCTACCATTCATTTCACCAGAGCACGCGTCTCTCAGATCCCACAGAATCTGGTATGAAGGATCTTCGAAAGAGCCAGAAGAAGCAATCACTAATAGGAGTGAAATATCAAAGCCAGAATCGCTCTGCAAATGTTCGGCCAGCTTCAAAACATGAAATTAAGTATACATGCTTGTGGGCAATACGGCAATAGATTGCCTATTCCAGTAATATCCAAACTGTATTAGCCCAAATTAGTGCTAATGTTGTGAAAAATGGATGTCATGCTCATATACTGCTTTAACAGTATATTGGGCATTGAGCGACAGATGAGGCTATTTTGGATTTAATGTTGCGTGTTCAGAAGACTTCATTGAAAGTCTTGCTCTTAAGGACATTTTTGGAGCACTGATTACAATATATTGAATTTCATATGGTATCTAAATACAAAACGGTTTTTGCTTCTTTTTCAGAAATTACGGTTATAAAACTGAGTCAAGCAAGCCATGAAGGCTGCAGCAGCAAACTGGCTTCAGTGAATTTGAAAAGTCCATGAGAAAAATAATAGAAAGCACGGAACATCTGTTAATTACAGAAACGCAGTGTAGTGTTCAACGTAGATTTATGTGCCAAGGGGCAAACAACAAAATGGAAAGGTGACTCAACGCTGGTCATCAAAATAAGTTAAAGATTGCATTAGATTAAAGGAAATGACCGATATTGTGGTCAGTGAAGAATTCTGAGATATCTCAAGACGCAGCCAAGGAGGACAAATAAACTGAAACTAAATTCAAGAAGAGAACATGAATGCAAACTAACAAGGCACACAAAGATGACCGAAATATTTGAAAGGAAACTGAAAGCAAGGTCAAATGCAGGGAGTGTATGCACAAACAGGAAAATTAACTGAAGAGAGATAAGCAATAAAAAGGAAACTAAATAGTCACTTTGTGTCTACCTTCATGGATAGAAACTCGGTCATAAACAACAACTGAACATAGGACATGTGGAATTAAAAACAAAACGCTTTTCAAAACATAGCTGGATTAAGCATTGACAAATCGAAAAGAATAGATGTATTGCATACCAGAATTTTGTAGGAAACAGCAATAGATATGTAGATTGCATTTGGGATCATTGTGCTATTTTCCTGTACATGCTGCAAAGGTAGGAAGCCATTATGGACAACTGCAAGGTTATAAATGTCATCCAAACATTTAAGAAAGGAAGTAGAGGGAGAGTGGCGAACTACAGACTAGTTAACTTGTCAACTGCAGTAGAGAATCTGTTGGAATCTATTATAAAGAATGGGTAATTCAGTATTTAGAAATTAATAGCATAATTGGGGAGAAGGGCAACGTATTTATGATCGAGAAGCTATAATTGAAAACTTATTTTTGAAAGTATTTGAGGGTAGTTCCCGTACATAGAAACAATAGGAATCATGTCGATGTGATATTGTTGGATGTTCAGGGGAATCATTTTGAGAACTCTCACAGTGAGGTAGTGAATAATATTAAAGCCAAGGGTATTGGGAGGAACATTTACAAATGGAATTGTAGCATCATTTGAAGGGAATCAGAATACAGAATTGATTGTCTTCTGAGGTAGCTGAGTGGAATTTTGGTCAGATTGTATAGGGAGCATAGCACCACCACGCTGACCACTGTACATCGACTCACAAAGTGGCTATGTGAAACATTGAAACGGATCTGCATGGCCTTGTACACCAGTCACTGAAAGCAAAATTGCAGGAACAGGAAACAGTTAGTGAGATAATTTGTGATTTTATCTTTATTTCAAGGGGTTTTGAGCACAGGACTAAGGTTGTCTTTCCGCAACTATGCAGGGACTTGGTGAGAACTCATTTCAAACATTGTGCAGAATTGTGTGCCGTTGTGGTCTCGTCAGTCACTAAAGGACAAACCTGACGTGCACCGATCTCTACCAGTCCGATCCTGACTCCTTACCCCCTCTGCAATACCATTTTCTGAGTAATAAAAAAACAACCTTTTCTGAGCTGCTATCAGTCTTGAGGAAGAATCACTAGACCTGAAACTTTAACTGTGATTTCTCTCCACAGATGTTTCCTCACCTGCTGATCTTTCCAGCCATTTCAGTTTTTGTTTCTCGTCTGTGGGATGACTGTCTTGTTGTTTGAGCAGAATTTGGGTCGACTGGTCTGTGTTCCCTGAGGTGAAGGAAAACTAATGGAGATCTCAGTGATACATATAAAATTCTCACAGGGCGAGACAAATTCAAAGCAGGGATGATAATTCCCAGGGCTAGGATGTCTAACTCAAAGGACCAAGGCATTAAGTACAGGCACGTCCCTATGCAGTGAGATGAGAATAAACCTCGTAAGGCTTTGGAAACCAAGGCAGTGAATATAAATAAACATTTCAAGACACTAAAAAGGTGGAATGAGAGCAGAATTACGGTGTGGAGAAAGAGGATCCGCCACCATTATATTGAATGGGGGAGCAAAATTGTTGGAACGAAGGGACTACTGCAGTGCAAGCTTTGCAATTTCTTCTGCTGATCACGATACATGATATATGCATTATGTAAGAAAAGTGCATTAAAGAGATATTCAGCCATGAACTGGAATGGGGAAGGGTCAATGGGTTAAATGGCCTACTCATTTCCTGATGTATCTGTGCAGTCTGTTGGAAAGCTCTGTAAATGTTGTCACGAGCTTTCAGATGTTACAACGACAGTCTCTGCAGGGTCGACAGGACTGTGCTCCCGTTCCCTTTTCTGATACCGAAGCTGGTGCAGGGCGTTCTGTCCAGTTTTATCCTCTAAGGACCCAGAGCTCTTTGATACAATTGAGCGTCTTGCTTGGCCATTTCAAGACCATTGAGAGTTTATCACATGTCTGTGTGTCTGGAGTAACTTTTAGCCAGACAAGGAAAACACAAGATGTGCTTCCTGAAAGTACGTTGGGCAGGAACATTGATCATTACATTCAATATTGACATCACGGTCACGATTACTTACACCAGATTAGAGGTCTCGAATTTTGTTAAGTGTTATTAACTTCCATTAGCTGCCAGATCATTAGGCTGGCCTGGATTAATAATCCAGTGAAACTTCAACAACAAAACCATCTCTGCCTGATGACCTGTCAGAAGCCACAGTGAGCAGGTTATTTCTGTTCTGTTTGTCAGTTCTGTCAAAAACAACTCAAACCAATTTGACTATGGCAATGAGACTGCGGGGGCGGGCGGGGGGGGGTTAATTTGTTATAATTCAATGATTTCCCTCTAAGGGGACTGGAGTTAGATGAGTAATTTTCCACATTGCATGTGGATGACAGATTTGATAGAAAGAAATAGATTCTCCAGGTAGAACAATGAACATAGAACAGTACAGCGCAAAACAGGGCCTTCGGCCCTTGATGTTGCACTGATCTGTGAACTCTGTCAGCTCGTTCCCCTGCATAATCCCATCATCATCCATGTGCTTATCTAAGGATTGCTCAAATCTCCCTAATGTGGCTGAGCTGACTACATTAGCAGGTAGGGCATTCCATGCCCTTACCACTCTCTGCATAAAGAACCTATGGATTATTTTGGCTTATTTCGCAGTACACGTCTTCAGTCTTAATGCTGGAATAGTGTCAAGGCCCATTGTCATTGTCGTATCTAATGTGTTCAGCTGTTTCTTGCTGTCACGTGCAGTGAACGAAATAAATTGATGTCTGGCATCTGTAATTCTGTGGAAATTGTAACCAGGGTGAGGTGGAACATCCAATCGACACTTCTGGCTGAGCATGGTGTAGATATTACATGCTTATCCTTTACACAGATGGGCAGGGTGGTTCTGTTATTCAAGATAGGGATATTTGTAGGTCCATCTGCTGCAGTGAATTATGCTGTAATTCATCACCATTTATGACAGCACGTGGCTGGACTGCAGTGCTTAGATTTGATCAGTTAGTCATGGGATCATTTCGCCTTCTCCATCAAATGTTAATTCTGCTGTTTGGAATGCAATCGGTCAAGTTCGGTAGCTTTAAGTAGTTGACATCATTTTTAGGTACACATGGTTCTGATCCTATTATGTTCCATTACACTCATCACTGAAACATACACGGGTTTGATTGTAATGATAGAATGGGCAGAAAAGTTTCAGAGTGTGGTTGAGTGCAAATTTGCTTCAGTTGCTGTTGTTGTCTACTTCACCACGTGATTGGTCACTTTTGAGATTCAATACGTGCAATAAAGTTCTGCTCCCCAATTCTGTTCGAGACGCATTCGTCCATCAGCCGTGCGATCCAAACTGTTTTTTGATGTGGTAACATTTTAATATTCTCATTCTTGTCTCCATGGTGTCAAGCCTCCAATAATTCAAATTCATCAGGATCCTCTAACATATTAAAATGAATCTTTCCTTCTTCCAGTAGTGCCATCTTCTGTGTTTAAAAAGAAAGTGTTTTTTTCTTTCTCTCCATGACCATGATTAATACCTCTGTAGTGTCAGTGATGCCAGCCTTATGCAGAACCAGTTAACTTGTGCACGTGTGTCATTGTTCACTTCCGTTGGATGGCGCTCCATGTTTGACAGGGTGTTTGAGAGGCGGTGACACACGTCTTTGGAACTTGTTTAAAAACAGAAATTGTTGGAACAGCTAAGCAGCTCAGGCAGCATCTGAGCAGTGAAAACAAAGTTAATCTTTCTGGTCCAGTGACCCTTCGTTAAATCTCCCAGTTACTCCAGCCATTTGCAGATTTCCAGTGTTCACATTTCTTTGATAATATGTTCTGTGCCTGCTCATTTCTGGATAATCTCAGTAGGTCAGGATGCATCACAGTGGACAGACAAATAGAGAAAAAGCGTGGCACTTCTTCAGAACACAAAATGATTGGGAAATGGCCTTTTAACTTTCTTGATAGAAGTGAAGGAGGTTTGATCAGAAACACATTGTGTAGCGGTTCAGTGCCTAAAACATGATTTGGAGATGCCGGTGTTGGACTGGAGTGGCAAAGTTAAAAATCAGACAACACCATGTCATAGTACAACACGTTTATTTGGAAGCACTAGCTTTCTAAAAGCTGCCCCATCATCAAGTGATTGTGGAGTATAAGATTGTGATTGTAAAGGATTTGCAACAAAAGTTTACACTGTGATGTAACTGCAATTAAACATTGAAAAAGACGCGGATTTTTTTCATACAAAAATTGCAAAACTTTATTTTTAAAAGTTACATTCTCAAGTGCACCTTAACAATTGGTGTCATGTCGGTCCAGATATGGTATTGAAGTGTTAACTACCTGTGAAGGTGTCTGTGCCAAAATATACCACGGACATCACCATTATGCGTGGGGATACATCCCACCATTGTATGTGGCAGGTACTTAAGCGAAATCGGCCAACGTTGTCTCTCTCATACGCTGCAGGCAAGGATGCCCTGAGGCATGGCATATTGGAGAGACCAAACAGAGGCTACGAGAATGGATGAATGGACACCACAGAACAATCAACAGACAGGAATGTTCCCTCCTAGTCAGAGAACACTTCAGCGGTCCAGGACATTCGACCTCGGACCTTTGGGTGACCATCCTCCAAGGCGGACTTCGAGACAGGCAACAATGAAAAGTGGCTCAGCAGAGGCTGATAGGCAAGTTCGGTACCAATGGGAATGGACTCAACCGGGACCTTGGTGACCCCATTGCACCATCTACACACACAGGCACACACACACACACACACACACACACACATACACAGGCACACACGCACACACACACACACACACACACATACACATACACAGACACACACACACAGACACAGACGCACACACACAGACACAGACACACACACACATACACAGACACACACACACAGACACAGACGCGCACACACACAAACACACACCCTATCTCATATGGTCACACATACATTTCCACACACATCTTGTCAAAGACTTAAACCCCTTTACAATCACACTCACACACATGCACACACCCTTACACAGAAACTCATAACCACCACCTCAACGCCCCACACGCATACATTCACATATAAGTTTGTGTGGTGAATTTGAACTTGAAGAATTACATTTTCATTTGCTGCAAGAATCTATGTAAAATCGTACAAATCCATTTTTTAAAATGATTTGAATCAGTCAGACAGCCTCACAGGGAATTAACACCTTCAATACCTTATATGGGCCGACATGACATCAATTGTTAAAGTGCACTTGAGAACGTAACTGAATTTTTTTTTTTGCGATTTACATATGAAAGAAACAATACAGGTGTTTTTCAACATATAATTTCAGCTACGTCACACTGTAAACTTTCGCTATAAATTCTGTGTCTTACAATTGTATTCTCCACAATCAATTGATAAAGGAGCAGCACTCCGAACCTAATGCTTCCAAATAGATCTGTTGGAATATAATCTGATGTTGCGTTTTTTTTAAACGTTGTGCCTAAAACAAACAGGCTTTTAATTGTGGTGCAAAAGGAGAAGATGTAAAGTTTGTGTGAAAGAAAGTGTGAATGGTGGAAGCTGGTCTTCACTATTGAGTGCAAGATGAATATGATAAATCACACAACATATTAGGAATTCTGGGGGGTAGACTGTTATGGGGGAGGGGAGACAATGAAAAATGTAGATCAGTCATAATGGGGTCAGACTGTAAATTATGGAATTGCATACTCAGTCTTAGAAACGGTGAAGTACAAAAGTTAAAGTGATGTGTTACCAGAGAATCGGTTTTGCTTCATTGGAACATTGCAGCAGCCTAGGCCCGAAATATTAGTATTAGAGCTTGCAGATGGGACACAATGAGAAGGCTATGGTTATTCCCATAGGGAAGACTGGAAGTGTTCCTCAATGCTTTGTCTGTGTGGACTCACCAATATAAAAGAGATTGCACTGTGAGGAGCAATGGCAATAAACTGAAGTGAAATGTTGCTTAACTTGGACTGTGTGTTTGGGGCCTTGTACTTTGAGAAGGGATAAAGTGAATTGGTAAGTGCACGGGAAGCTACCATAGGGGAGTGTTGATATCTGGAGGGTGATTAGATTACTTACTTATAGTGTGGTAACAGGATCTTCAGCCCAACAAGCCCACACCGCCCCACAATCCACCCAGACCCATTCCCCTACATTTACACCTTCACATAACACTGCGGGTAATTTAGCATGACCAATTCACCTAACCTCTGTGGGGAAGAAACCGGAGCGCCCGGAGGAAACCTATGCAGACACGGGGAGAATGTGCAAACTCCACACAGTCAGTCACTTGAAACGAGATTTAACCCGAGTCTCGAGCACTGTGAGGCAGCAGTGCTAACCACTGTGCCACCGTGCCGCCGAGGGTGATGGAGGATGTCACTGAGGTTTAAATGCTGACAGTGGGCGGGAGGGGATGATGTGTTTCATGGTGCTGTCCTGCTGTCGTTGATGGAAATGGCGAAGCAAGATTCCTTGAATGGGGATTCCAGTGAAGTGGGATTTGAGGACAAGGGAGTCTCTATAATTGTTCTGGAAAGGAGACGAGGGAGTGCTTAAGAAGCGCGGGAGATGGGGCATTCAGCTGAAGGCCCTGTCCACGAAAGTTGGAATGTTTTTCTTTGATGGAAAAGGAGGCCCTGTCAGAGGCTTCCCACTTGAATATGGCATCATCGAATGAAAAGGACAAAGACGGAGTAACTGGATGAATTTTGATACTCTCAGCTGATCAAATGTTCAGACACATGCAAATGATTCAAAATAAACAAACATCTAAATTGCAGCTTTTTGTCTTACATGAAGCCGAATATGGGATGTGATAATAGATGCAGGGGAATGTCAATGGGTGTGCAGGGGCAGACACCTAAGCAGATATTTAGTAACGCTCAGCAATATTTGATTCTATTCAGAATAAAGAACTCAGTACCAAGATGAACCACCCATAGTTCACCAAGTCTGTCAAGGGTCCTATTCAATCAGAAATCGGTAAGCTTTCATGTCGACCAGATTTCGGATGTTTATTTTAGGAAGCAGAGGCACATGGGATAAAGTAGGAAAAAAATAGAATATATTATTAAAGTAAGCTGGCGAAAAATGTAAAAAAAAGCTAACAGGCAGAACTTTTTTGTGTGTTTCGAAAAAAAAATGAGCTGAGTGCATGATCCTTGGAATAAAGGAAGGCAGGAACGTATGTGTGGAACACGTGAAGAATGGTGCTGGGGAATTGGTTACTGGAAACAGGCAGAGAATTTAAATGAGTATTTTGCATTGTTCTTCACAAGAGGAGACCCTCTAAGTATTTTAATGATATAATCAGCAAAGCCACAGGTGTTATGCTACAGTAAATGAATCGTCCAGCACTCAGAAAGGCCCCTTTGGCCCAAACTGGTCAGTGCTGGCAATGAAGTCCTTCCCTGCTAACCCCTTTTCTCTGCATCCACCCAAACCTTTCTCAGCCATGTATTTGTCCTAATTCCTTTCAATTTGTCTTAATATACCATATCTACCACTTCTGCTGTATCTCATACCGCATGTATACGTGTGGCTATAATAAAAGTTGCATCTCAGGTTACCCTTTATTATTTTCCTTCGAACCTCCAAGCGATACCCTCGAGTCCGCGATTCCACAACCCTGAAAAAAAAATTAAGTCTATTCACTCTATCACGGCCTCCCACGATCCTGTACACGTCTATATGATTCCCCTCAGTCTCAGTTACTCCAAAGACAAGATCCTACCTTGTCCAACCTCTCACTGTAACTCAGACCATTGAGTCCCGGCAACGTTTTTGTCAAT
Source organism: Chiloscyllium plagiosum (assembly GCF_037043375.1). NCBI lineage: Eukaryota > Metazoa > Chordata > Chondrichthyes > Orectolobiformes > Hemiscylliidae > Chiloscyllium > Chiloscyllium plagiosum. The sequence goes on along the minus strand of NW_028270179.1, from coordinate 699,101 downwards.
TTCCTCTTCACTCTTTCTAGTTTGATAGCATCATTCCGATAGCAAGGTGACAAAATAAAAACAGAACACAGTACTTCAGATACAGTTCTATCAATATCCTGTATAACTGCAACATAACTTCCGAACTTCTGCACTCAGTGCCCTGACTAATGAAGGCCAGTGTGGCAAACTTTACTGCTCTGCTAACATGCGATGGCACTTTCAGAGAACTGTGAACATGAAATCCGAGATCCCTTTGCTCCACTACAATCCTTGAAGCCTTAGCATTCATCATGGCATTCCAAAGTGCACGACCTCACACATCTTTGTTAAATCCCATTTAAATTTCTTGGCCTGCTTCCCCAGCTGTTCATAGTCCTGCTGCAATTTCTGAGAACATTACTCACTGCCCACAATAGCGCATATTTTAGTGTCATCAGCAAATTTGCCAATCATGCCTTGTACATTCTCATCCAAATAATTGATGTAGCTCTCAAACAGCGATGGGCACAGCCCCGAGTTATGAGGCAATCCACTGATCGCAGGCATCTAATCCTACAGGTTTCCTTCCACTATTACTTCCTGCTTCCTACCATCAAGCCAATTGTGTATCCAATTTGCCTGCTTGCCCTGGATTCCATGCGATTTAACATTCCAGAGTCACCTATCATGTGGAACCGTATCAGAGACCTTACTGAAATCCATCTGGAAGACATTTTCAACCCTGTCCTCGTCAAGCTTTCTCGCCCCTTTTTCAAATAACTTTAACAATTTTGTTTGACATGATCTCTAACTCACAAAGACTTGCTGATTATTCTAAACAAACCTCGTCTTTCCAACATGCATGTAAATCATTCGTCAGAATCACCTCTTGTAACATAGCATAGTTGCTCAGCTTTATGTTCTGTAGATCCCAGTTTTTTCTTTGCAGAAATTCTTGAAATAATGTACAACATTCACTACCCTCCAGACTTCCGGGTTCTCGCCCGTGGCGAAAGTTGGTGCAAAAATATCAGCTAAATCCCCTGCAATTTCTTCTCTAGACGTTTGGAGACTTTTTGGAAATACCTGGTCAGGACCAGGAGATTTATTCACCTTCATACATTCTAGTGCATCCAACGTTTCTTCTAAAGTACTGTGGACGGTCCCCAAAATATAACCGTTATCTTTCCCAAGTTTTCATGTCTTTCTCCAAAGAAAACATAGAGGAAAAATGTATTTAACGAACCCAGCCATCTCCTGCATTCCGACACATACATACCCACGTTGCTCCATGAGATGTGTTTTCTCTCGATAGTTATTATTTTTCCTTTAATATACATGAAGTACTTCTTTAGATTCAACCTAATATTCACAGTCAAGGCTAACTTCCGCCCCCTTTCCGCCCTCCTGATTTCCATCTTCAGTAAACTCCTGTATTCCCTATATACCCTCTGGGATTCCTTTGATCCAGTTGCCTATAACTGAGACATAACTCTTTCATTTATTTTTTTTCTGTTCAAAGCCACAATATCTCTTGTCATCCAGGGTTCCTTTTTCCTGCCAGCCTTGCCCTTCACCCTCATAGAATCATATTGAACTTAAACTCTGGGTATCTCACTTTCTAAAGGCGTCCCACTTGCCAGAGGTCTCTTTTCCTGTCGACAAAGTATTTCAATCATCCCCTGCAAGCTCCTGTCTAATTACTGTCGTCCCCTATTTCCCAACAGTAAGTCGAGTTTTGTCCCTTCTCCAGTAGGACTCCCGACTTGAGGAAGCTTTCCTGAATGCACTGAGCAATTTTTACTCCAATCTAAGTACTTGACGCTCTGGTAGCCCCAGTCGTTGATATGAAAATTAGAATCCTCTGCAATTACAACCCTAGTTGTCCGTTCTTGAGCTGTCAGGAATAATAGGCACAGGAGTTTTGAAAACAAAAAAAACAGCATGGGTAGCTCACACATCAATAACAGATACAGGGTGTGAAGCGTAGTGGTTACAGAGTGATTGGTTGCATTGTTTGAAATATTCCATCACTCTCTAGGACGCAGGAGTGTTTCAATGAAACTGGACAACGTCCATTGTGGCACCTGTTTTCAGGAAGGAAGCGATATACAAAGGAGGTCCCGATCGGTCATTTAGCTTTGATAAGTATTGCTTAGAATTTGCGGGCAATCGTTATTGAGGTTGGAATTGGAGGATATTTAGAAAAAGCTTGACACAGCGTTATACTGGTTTTGTGAAAGGAAGATGATGTTTGTCCTGTTCAATCATGAAAATGTTTCGTGATAAAATAAAATGCTGACTTGATAACGGGGAATTGTGGACAGTTCATGGTTATTTCCGGAAAATTTCGATAAACACCACAAAATAAACGTCCTTACAGAAAACAGAAGCTCACAAAACGACAGATAATAAATTAGCATGGAATGAAGATTGGTTAAAACACGGAAGACTAAGATTCGGGATTAATTTGTCTTTATCAGTTTAAAAAAGACGTATTACCTGGAGTATCACTAACATCAGTTCTATAATATCAGTTATTTGCAATCTATTCTGATTGTTGAAGGTGCAGGTTGAGTGCAATGTATGTGTGTTTGTCGGTGGTGCAAAGATATGTGGGAGGGCAATTTGCAATAAGAATGTAAGGAGTCTCAAAAGGTATATAGATAAGATCAGCAAGTGGGCAACTAATTGGCAGTTGGACGTTTTGGTAAATAAAAGTATAAGGTCATGCACTTTGGTCTGACAATCTAAAGCCAGACTATTATTTCACGGCTGGAAATATGTATACTGGAAAGGCAATGGGCTCTGACAACACTGCAGCAATTTAAGTGAAAACGTGAGCTCCACAACTTGATGCGCCCGTAAGCTGGTTGGGGGCAGTAACAACACTGGCATCGAACTGACAACGTGAAAAATTGCTAATGTATTTCCTGTCCACAAAACCAGGACAAATCCAGCCTGGTCAATCACCGCCCAATCAGTCTAGTCTTCATCATCAGGAAAGTAATGGAAGGGGTCATCAACAGTGCTATCAAGCAGCACCGGCTCAGTAACAACCTGATCAGTGACGCCAAGTTTGCATTTTGTCAGGGTCACTCAGCTCCTGATCTCTTCATACCTTTGGTTCAAATATGGACAGAAGTCCTAAATTCTAGAGATGAGGTGACAGTGACCGCCCTTGACATCATTTCACATTTGACGGAGTATGGCACCAAGGATCCCTGGCAAAACTGGAATCAATGGGAATTAGGAGGCAAACACTGCGCTGATTAAATTCATACCTGGCACAATGGAAGGTGGTTGTAGTTGTGAAGGGTCAGTCATCTTAGCTCCTGGAATTCTCTGCAGGAGTCCCTCCTGTCCTCAGCCTAACAATCTTCAGCTCTTCCATCAACGATCTTCCCTCTGTTATGAGATCAGTAGTGTGGATGTTCGCCAATGATTGCACAGTGTTCAATACCATTCACGACTCCTCATATACTGAAGCCAGCCGTGCTCAAATGCACTAAGACCTGAACAATAACCAGGCTTAGGCAGACAAGTGGCAACTAACATTCGTGCCACGCAAATGCCAGACAATATCAGTCACCAATGAGAGACACTCTCATCAGCGTCACGTGACATTCAACTGTATTATCATCACTGAACCCTCCACTGTCAACATCCTTGGAGTTAACATTGACCAGAAACTCAACTTGACTCACCCCATAAACACTCTGGTAACAACAGCCGGTCAGGCACTCGGGATACTGCGGTAAGTAACTCACCTCCTGACATGCCAAAGTCTATCCATCATCTACAAGGCAAAAAATAGGAGTGAGATGCAATGCTCCCCATTTGCCTGGTGCGTGCAGCTCCAACAATACTCAAGAAGCCTGACGCCATCCAGGACAAAGCAACCCGCTTGTTTGGCACAACGTCTACAAATATTCAATCCCTCCACCACCAGCATTCCTTAGCAGCAATATGTACTATTTACAAGACGTACGAGAGACTGTCATCAAACATCCTGAGAGAATACGTTCCAAACCCACGAGCACTTCCATCTCGAAGCCTAAAGGCAACATGTACTTGGAAACACTGCCACCTGCAAGTTTCCTTCCAAGCCACTCACTACCCTGACTTGGAAATACACCCACCCACCCACACCCGGTTTCTTCACAGTCATTGTGTCAAAATCCTTGAATTCCCTCCCTACCGGCATTCTGGGTCAACCCACAGCAAGTGGACTGCAGCGATAAAAGTAGGCAACTCAACACCATCTTCTCAAGGTCAAATAGGGTTGGAATATCAATACTGGCCAACCAGCGACGTGCAAGACCCACAAATGAGTTCTTAAAATGGAGAGGAATCAAAAATAAGTTCAGCAAAGTGCAGTACAATGGGATTGTGGAGTGACAGTGTTTCAAACTTAGGTTTATCATGCTTGTGCAACAAGTAACTGGCTGATCCCTGGGATGGAAATGTTGACTTATCAATAACTTTTAAAATGGTACTTTTAAAATGGGTATGGAATGCTTTGCCTGCAACGGTAGTAAATTCGCCAAGTTTAAGTGCGTTTAAGTCGTCATTGGACAGGCAAATGGACGCACATGGAATAGTGTAGTTGGGATGGGCTTCAGATTGGTATAACAGGGTGGTGCAACATCGAGGGCCGAAGGGCCTGTACTGCGCTGTAATGTTCTATGTTCTATGTGTATTCACTGTAATTGAAATGAATGTGTAGTGACATTAATGTAACATACAAGATACAAAGGGGGCTTGAAAAAGATAGAATTTAGGAAGGTGTTTCCATTTCTTAGCGGAGTCATAAACTCAGGGACATTGATACAGAATTATCGACATCGATTTAAAACTGAGATTCAAAGACGTTTTGCGTTCCCGTAGGCAATAAGTACCTGGAACTCCCTAATCCAGATAATTGTGGAAACTAAATCACTGGAAGTATTTACAGATAATATTCGCCCGTCGGCGAATTGAGCGATACAAAAATTTGGCATAAAAGTGAAGTTGATCCCTCAAGCAGATCAGCCATGCAGCCTTTGAATGATAGGACAGGACTGAGGTGCCTAATGGTCTACTCCTGTTACTATTGTTTTTTTTATGTTCCATTATTGGAAATTACAGTAACTCGATATTTTCCGGGAAGCCGTGCTGTGCAATGATGCATTCAGGAGACCAGAGTATTTGATCGAGCTAATCATTGGTAAAAAAAAATGGGGGCTATATTTACAGTGAATCGAGAATTACCAATATCTGGTGGTGATGTTGCAGAGAGTGGAAGCCGGAAAAGCGAGGTGAGGGGGCACTTACTGACCCACCCTCGACTGTCGAAGAACATTTTGCAAGCTACATCTGACAATCAAATAGACCTCGATCTGCTCCTGTGTCGCAGTTATGAGGAGCTGAATGGAACATCAGAACATAGGACTGGACATCATCAGCGATCCATTCGCCCCTTTTCTACTACTCCCCCAATCAATATATCATGGCTTATCTCATTGTGGTCCCCACTGCGCTCTCCTTTATAACTCAATTATCCCTGATTCGCTGATCTATCGAAAAGCAACTGAAGTCAGCCTCGATGCAACTTAAAGATCCAGCCTGTGCAAACTTCTGTGAAAAGATTTCCCACTTGAATAACTTCCCACTTTGTGAATTCATCCTCAGCCTTGTTCTGCCCGAATTTGGAGGTTTCACTGTTTCCTTTTCCAGTGTCGCTCCTTCACAAGTCACAACAGATTTTAAATATAGCCGGCCTGATGATATGGCCAATGATGTCAGGCTCAGCCTGGATTTGGTTCAGAGATAGGAATAATTGCGGCAGATTTCTTCACTTAGCAACGAATCATTGTTTCATTCCTGAAATAAGCTTCCTGAACAAGGGTGCAAACCTGAATGGAAACAAGTTTGGACAATACAAACACTCATCGGAAATCCAACTGATCCACTCTCCGCAACCCTTTGTTTGATTCAATAAGATTACCATTCGCTTCGAGGATAACCTCTTAAGCCTTCATAATGTAACCACTTCATCGCAGGAATGAGTGACATGAACTATCTCTGAACTTCTGTCAATGTAACCATATGCTTTCTCAGGGAAGGAGACCCAAAGCAATTTTTTTCACACACAGCCGTCTGGATGTGTTCTCAGTCAGACTGGATTCAGCTGCAACAACACGTCCTTCCTACAAAGTCGATTGGAAGTACAAGGAGCAGGCACGTTTTATTTATTTTTACTTTTTCTTTTAAAAATTATCTTCAACCTATTACAAAGTTGAGGAGATTCAGTTTCTTTCCTCAGAGTGTTGGAAGACTTTGGACCCCTCTTTCCCAGAGAGCATTGAAGAGAGAGACATTGCATACCTTGAAAACACAGACAGATAGATTCATTAAAAACAATCGTGGATTAACTGTGTTTCAAACATACGTTTATCATGCTTGTGCAGCAAGTAACTGGCTGATTCCTGTGATGGAAATGTTGACTTATCAAGAACTTTTAAAATAGTAAGGCGTTTATTCATTTTAATCGAAATGAATGTGTAGTAACATTACTGAAATATACAAGACACAGAGGGTTAAGGATTATCAGGGATTATCGGTGCTGGGCAGGAACATACAGTATGGGAGAGAATACCGACAGTGGTGTAAAATGATACTACGAATGACCCGAACACCCAGGAATGCAATGGGAAATGGAATGGTAATGTAGAAAATGTTTCACAATTTGAACAGTGACACCGTAAAGTTGCAATCATCCCAGAGGACCACAGGGTTGCTCTGTGATTAAAGTGATCACGCGTGGTGTTTTAACCTGAGGGTCACCATACCTTGAGAGAGCGGTAAAGTTGAGAACGCGGGCCTTTCATGGTAACTTCTCTTAGTGCGGGAACTCAACCTGCGTGGTTGGCCTCCCTCTGTAGCATGGACCATCCGAATGGCAGACAATGTAACTGGTATCGGGAGAAATAGTCAAAGACAAAGGGCAATAGAAACGGTGATAACAAATAAAAATCTACAATTCAAATAATGTTCAAGCTAACAGATGAGGATAAAAACGTTATTCATGGAAATTGTATTTTATGGTGAAACAAATTTTTAGATACTGTGTTTGGCTGAATACAATAAAGTGATACAAGTGAAGAAACATTATATTTTTAAATGCGATTGGATATTGAGAACCATAAATATCAGCATAGTTTTGATTAGTAGCATAAAGTATGCATGCAATTATATAAAATGTACGACGCTGATGTTGCTTGGAGAGTCCGTCCTCATTGAAAATGCCTCCCGAACACATGCATGAAGAAAACCGATGTAAAACGTGTCTGAATGTCACATTGTCAGTGACATTCCGCTCAGGCCATAATTTAGATTCAAGCCTGCGGCAGGTTTGAGGGGCTGAATAGGCTCGTGATGGATTTTAATTTTATTGGAATTGGAAAGAAAACATGCAAATGTTTTCCTTCCCCTTCTGTGTTGCACACCGGGCGACTGACATTTTCATGAATCGGGGAATTAATTTGAAGATTATACTCATATTCCATAACTGGCATCATTTAGAAAATGCTGAAACAGGCATCCTCCAGAATGTTCTATAAACGTGTGGGCGAATTGCCAGGGGCATTCTGGCGATGCCGATTACAATCAGCCATGATAGGTGTATGAATTGGGCTGGCATTCAGTGAAAGGGACACTATGGGGTGGGGTAGGTCGTCAATAAGGTAAATGCAGTAAGGTTGCACAAGGAAATGAGGTCAGCCTGGTGCAGAAGATCCCTAGGTCCCACTCAATGAAAATGTCATGTGACAATTTTATGTTCGATTCACCTGAATGCCTTCACTCTCAGTAACAACGCTGCAGAACAAATGCTCATCCCAGGCTCTCCATTATCTGAACTCACACAAATGATCAGTTCACCGATCACTCCTGGAAATACTGATCCATATTGCAGGTTGCTATCGAGCTGTTTTCATTTCAGCATTCTGAAACCTCTGAAGACACCCTTCCGTGACACTTTCTGTCGAGTTCTCGCCTCTCTATATATATATCCCAAACCACTCCCATTTAGAGTCATAGAGTCATACAGCACGGAGGTAAGGTCTTCAGCCCAAACTGGTCCATGCCGACAAAACGGTCCTGTTGGGCTAACCGCATTTCCCTGCACTTGCTTGATATCCTTCTGGATCTTTCCTACCCATGTATTCGTTCAAATGTATTTTAAATGTTAATGTACCCGCCTCAAGCACTTCTGACGGCAGCTCATTCCATATGCGTACCACTCTCCGTGTGAAAAAGTTACCCATCTCTTTCCCTTTTATTCTTTCCTCTATACACTTATAATTATAGCCTCTTGTGCTATATTTTTAAATCCTTGCAAAAAAAATACTGTGTGCAATCATCCTATTCATGCGTCTCATGTTATTTCACACTTCTACAAGACACACCCTCAGTCACCTCAATTCTAAAGAAAATGTCCTCGCTTCTGCAATCTCTCTCTATAACACAAACCATTCAGTCCTGGCAGCATCCTCGTAAATAGCGTCTGCTCTCCCTCCAGTTTAGTACCATACTTACTCCACCAAGGTGATGAAAATCGAACACAAATCTCCAAGTGCGGCCTCTCCAACTTCCTGTGCAATTGCTACATAACTTCATAACTTGTATACCAAATGCCCTAACATTTGAAGGCCGGTGTGCCAAGGTGCCTAGCCTAACTGCGACTCCTCTTTCAGAGAACCGTGCACCTGAACTAAAAGGTCCCTCTGTTCCACTACAAACCAAAATCCCTACTTTTCGCCATGAAACTCCTACTTTGGTTTAGCTTTCCAAAATGCAAGACCTCACACTTATGGAAATGAAGCTCCATTTGCCTTTTCTCGGACGACTTTCTCAGCTGATCTAGGGCCTGCTATAACTGGTGATAATCTTCCTCACTTTCCACGGTCCAACTTATTCCATGCAAGTAATTGACACAGATAATAAACAGACATGGTAAAGCACACAAAGTCTGAGGCATACCTCTCGTCACAAGCCTCGAGTCCAACAAACATCCTACCAATATTAATCTCAATCATTTCAACCATGATCTTGTTAAATGGTGGTTCAGGATTAAATGATGAGTCATGCAAATTATTCACATATTTCCATCAGCAACAAGCCAATACTACTTCTCCCCAGTGTACCATGCTGGTGGGGAATGAATCGCCTCCTCATGTTCCTGGGTAACAGGAATCTGGAGGTTCATGAGCCTCCAGATTTGACTGTGCACCGTTACGAGTAGTTGAATGATTGCCTCTAATTCTTTTGTACCAGGTTTGTGAAAATAGATGTCCTCTTCCTGCTGGTTAGAACCAAATTGAAAGTGTGCTGTCCTGCTGCTCCTGTGGAATGGAATTGAGGGATTGAATAGTCTCTTTACATTCCTGACAGATTCTAATGACAGAAAACCTTTCACTTTTTTCTGTGAATCATCCACAAAATCTGAATAATGTTTTTGTTTTTGTTTCCTGGGATATAGACGCTAGAATTTTCCCAGCAGACATTTTATGCAGCCGGTCTGCTACCGTCTCCCTGTCTCATTTTATAAGTAGGCTCGGATATACGCACCCTTTCGGTGTTCTGGCACTACTCCACAGACAAGGAAGGAAATTGCAAAAGACTGAAAGTCTCATGGTCCATCCCTCAACAATACTCATCCATTCCATTCAGACCAAGGCATTGTTCCCTCTTATTGTGAAAGGAAAACTGATGTACTGAAGAGGTGAACTGAACCTGTTCATTCCGTGACTGTGATTAATGTGAGTCTCCATGATTTCTAATTATGTTGGTGGAACATTTCCATCTTTTAATGAAAAATGGTCTCTTATCAATATGTTACCCCAGAATATGTGCGGAAAAGCTCTAAAGCTCTAACAGGGATCAGCAGCTCCAGAGAGAGAGGAAAGAGAGATCATAATCTGATAACAATATGCTACAATGTTCCAACAATGCATCAGGATCTGAGATCAATAGACTGGAATGTTCCAGCAATGGATCAGAATCGAAGAACAATCGACTGCAAGTCACAGACATGTATCAGATTCTGTGGACAATGGATTGTAACGCTATTACAAGGGATCAGAATATGAGAACATTAAATTGGCACGTTTCAACAGTGGATCAGAGTCTCAGAAAACTAATGTACAGGATTTTACCTGGGATTGTTTGGTATCTTTCTACATATTATGGTCAATTGTCATTATCTGTATTTCTCATTATTCAAGATTTTTATTATCCTTTATTCTCTTAACTGCAGTGGTTGTTCCAGGTAAGATTCACTGTCCAGTTATTATTTCTATAAAGGTATGTTGACTTGTATTGCTGTTCTTTTAATTTTCTCTACACTCTTGGTATTTTCTGACTCCTGCTGAGACTCTGAATGCAAATACGCACTCTGTAAACCATTACGAACTGCATCAGTGACTTGTTCTTTCACTCTCCTACTCTTCGCTTCTATCCCTCGTGTGTCATTCTGTGATCTACTCAGTTTCAGCTATTAACCACGATTCATTGCATCACTAGCCTGGTTGTTTAAATATTGGGAACATGGACGTCACTGTCTTCTTCTCTGGTTGAAATCTCCATTTTCTTCCTCTGACTCCACCCACTACTGGCCAATATCTGAGGCCGAAACAGACCAATCACAACTGGTGATTCCTGACAGCAGACGCTGACCTTTACTAACTTTAATTACAAACATCTCCAGAATGCAGTTCACTGGCTCTCTTATTTGACTGTTGAGTTATGAAATACAGTCTTAATGATGTTTTACGTAGAGTCTCAATAATCCGCTAGTGACATACATAGCATCAAACCTGCTGAAGCAGACCTGAGTCGCTACTATTCACACTAAAACAATCACATACACACAGTACACGCACGGACACACACTGCCGTACCAATCCCCTACCTAACTAACTAACTGTCAGAGACCCATTTAGTGTCAGTCACAGTCTGGGCTACAAAATTCTCCGTGCTAGACAGTGCTATCATACAATGAAAGTAGCATAATACTGGCAAAGGTTTGCAATGCTCTCTATCCTGGCGAGATAGTTCAGTTGATTGATCGATGCAGTAGCAGTCTGCACAGTTCTCCATGCTGCGCCTTATCTCGCCCCAATTTATCATTTCCAGGTTGGGTTCTGTGGATCAGATTTAGAACTTGATGTCACGAATCATTTCAGCTGATCTGACAATGCCTTTGCTCAATCTTCTCATTCTTGAGATTTGGAGACTCGAACGTCTCACATCTCCAGTCAATCTCACTCCCTTGTCTTTTTTTCCCATATTCTTACAACATTTTCTCAGTTAATGGATTGCCTGCTTCTATGTTGAACGTGACCTCTTCTGTCCCTCTGTATCTTTCCCTGTTCTTGATTTTAGTTTCCCCAGTGTATCGAGTGTTGGCATTGTGAAGTTCAGAAGCAATGAAATGATATGTATCCGGCTGATGCTTACTTCCTGTGGTGTCCCACGTGGTGTTCCATTTGGGACAGGGTTCTTTTTTCGCAGCTTTGTATCACGTCTTTGTTCAGCAATACTCGCCAGGATCTTATCATTAAATGTATGAGTCCAGCCCAGATTTACCTTTCCAAAATGCAGCACATCACACTTGTACACATTAAACCCCTCAGCCCATTTGTGTACATCATCAAGATCCCTTTGTACTCGGAGGTAACCGTCTTCACCTCACTACATCTCTAAACGTGTTGTCATCTGCAAACTTACTAACCATTACTCCTAGATTCACACTCAGATCATTTGCATATATGACCAAAACCAGTGGACACAGCCACGACCCTTACTGCACATCACTGATCGCTGTCCTCCAGTCTGTAAAGTAATACTCCAACATCTCTCTCGGTGTCCTACCTTCCTGCTAAAGCGCGAGTTCTCCGAGTTTATCTAATCTTGCTAAACAGTCTACCATCTGGAACCTTGTTGAATGCCTTCTTCTAGATCGTAATGCCAACAGCACATCTGAGTGTGCGTGCGTGTGCTAAAGGGGATGGGGCATGTCTGGAAGGAATGATTTGTATCCAAGGCCGGCTTTCCTATGAACAGCTTCCAAAGCTAAACGTAACCACTAAGCAGAATATGAAGGAGCCCTGATTGAAAAAGGACCTGGTCACAGAGCGATGTCGCCTCCTCCAACACGATCTGCAGCTTCATATCGGTGGGGGGGTGGGGGGGTGGGGAAACCATGCTGCAAGTGGCTGCTTCTATGATCCAGAATTTTCGAAGCAGTGGAGGACGACATATCCAGAAGTCCTTTAATTTCTCTTCATTTCAGTAACATATTGCCTTCTTTTCTGTCTTAGAAAACAGCAAGGACACTTGAAATATCACCTGCTAACTATTATCCATTGGCTTTACCTCTCTATTCTTTTGCAGTCTGTCGACCTTCTCGTGATGTTTTAATTTCCTGCTTATCTTAGTACTATCACCAAACGCAGTTACTGTACATTTGATCCACCCCTCCAAATCATTGACATACATTGCAAATAGTTGAGTACCTCGCACTATCACTGTGTGACTCCACTGGCCCCTCAAAAGTATCAAGATTGATTTATCCGGAATACCTGCTTCCTGTTTGATAACCAGTCCTCTTGCATTCCTGTGTAGCACATTTGAAGAGTTGAATACGAACAAAGAGCGGCAGGCGGTAATTCAGAGCCTCGAGTCTGCTCGGCCGTTTAATGTGACATTGGATGATGTCATTGCAGCCTCAGTTCCACATTTCTGCTCGCTCACCATACCCTTATTTACTCATTATCACAACATGCGCTGCAGTCTGCGGTAGCGAATTGTGCAGATTCACAACAGTTTTGGACACATACGTTCGCGTCACGCCACTTTGAAATCTGTTTGCCTTGTCCTGTAACTATGATCTCTTGTTCTTAATCGGCCCACATGAGGAAATATCCACTCCACATCCACATTGTCAATCACCTTCAGCATCTTCTGCTCTCACGCTTCTATACCCTAGAGAGTATAGACTTGAACTGCCCAATCTTTCTCCATAAAACAGACTCCTCATCACTGAAATCAATCTAGAGGTACTTTTCTGAAGTGCTGTCGATGCAGCTGCCACACTCCTCCATAACAAGAGGCTAGAAGAAATCGAATTGTTTTCTTTGGAGCAGTAAGGGCGGACGGGAGACTTGATAGAAGTCTATGAAATTATGAGATGTATAGATCGGGTTGACAGTGAGATTATTTTTACCAGAGTTGAAATGTCTAATACTAGGGGATATGTATTTAATGTGAGAGGGGCAAGTTCAGAGGAGACGTGACGAGCAAGTGTTTTACAGAGTGTGGTAGGTGTCTGGAACGTGCTTCCAGGGGTGGTGTAGGCGGAAGACACTATTAGGGCATTAAAGGAACGCTTATGGGCTAAGGGCAGTCTAAAGGAACAATTTCATTTGGTGTCATGTTCAGCACAATGTTGTGGGCTGAAGTGGCCTTTCCTGTGCTGCAAAGTTCTATTTTCTCTGTTTGATGACAAGATTGTCCGAGGAGGAAACTCGGCCTGTGACCTCTAGACTTCGAAAGAATGAGAGGTGTTCGCAATGAAACATAGAAAATTCACACAAATGGGATTGGCTAACATGGGGGCATGCAGAGTGCTTCCAGGCAAGATTCGGGAGACTCCCAAGATATTCTATAAGTACACCAAGAGCAGAAGATTAACCAGGAAACAATTAGGGCCCATTAGAAACCAAGAAGACAATCTGCGTCAAGCTGAAGAGCATTGTCCTATTGCCACATGAGAGCTTTGTATCTTACTTAGGAGTAGAAAGATGTAGCAAAGTACTCGAGAAGATGGACTGGGAAGCTCTTGAACAGATTGATACAAGATGCGAGGGGCGATTAATGGCATTGGTTGATTTAAAATTGCACAAATCCTCAGGTCTGGATGATTTGCATCTAAGATGGTATGGGAGACCGCGGAGGAAAAGCAAGGAGCCAAATGTTTTAGTAGAATTTGGCCACAGGGGAGCTGGTAGAGAGTTGGAGAACAGCAAATGCGTTTCCTGTATACAGGAAAGGTGGTGAACATAGATCAGGGAAATATAGACAAGTGTATATCAGATCAGCGTTACGGAAATTATTGTAGAAAATAGCGAAGGAGAAAATCAACATCTATTAAGAAGCATGTTTTGATCAGGAATAATCAGCATGAAGGTACCAGAGGGTGGCGATTCCGAGCGACTGTGTTTGATTATTTTCCGAGGGGCTTGTTTGTATGTTTTCTTTTAGCAAGGCCTTTGACAAAGCCCCACGTGGGAAACTGATAAGTAAAGTATAATCTCTTGTTATCAAGTGTAACTGTGCAAGTTACACCGAACATGATCTTGGTGACAGGAGACAGAGGGCGCTAGTAGAAGGTTGTTTATGTCATGAGAGATCAGGGTCCGCTGGCGAATCAGAGGGATCGATGTTGTGTCTCTTATTATTTTTGGTATTCAACAAAGATATAGATCTGGAGGTGGGGGCAGTCGTGAGGGGATTATGATAAGTAAGTTTGTGTTTGACATAAAAATTGTCCAGGTAGTTGGCAGTGAGGAGGGAGGTGTAATTCTGAACGAAGTCATAGATGCAATGGACAGTTCGGCTGATTAATTGTGGATTGACTATCACCCTGATAAATAGATGATGCAGTTCAGAAGAAGGAGCCAGAGAGCGGATTACTCAATGAATGGCAGCAAATGAGGAAGTGGTGCTTCTCCACAGATCCCTGAATGTGACTGATAAGGATAGGACAGTTAAGCAGTCATTGAGGATCATAGGCATAGGCACAGACTTTATTCACCTAGGTGCAGATTATAAGAGATATAGCGGACTTTGATTAGACAAAGACAAATCTGTGTAGTTCTGGTCACCACATTACACGAAGGATGTTATTCCACTGTCAGCCGTGCCAAGAAGTTATCCAGAATTTTCCATGGGATGAAGCATATCAGCAATGAAGAGAATAAGCCCGGGTTGTTTGCTTTGGAGGTGTGAAGGCTAAGATGGGCATAATTTAGAAGGAGAAGATTATGAAGGGGCATGGACAGAGTGGATATAATGTAGCAGAGCCGATAGAGCAGACGTCGAGCGGGGGCTAGGATGCGTACCACGAGTAAGTCAAGTGTGGGGCAACGTCTGTCCCTACTTGCTTGTCCGGAGCGAGTCGTGGACTTGGAATTGGTGGCTGCTACCTCGGCAGAAGCGACTTTGGGGATTTCGGCCCAGACACAAAGGTCGAAGGCTGAGGATCAGCAAACTTGTTGTTGGTTGAGGCCGACACAAGCAACAGTGAGACAGTTGTGGAAGGGCATCACAGCAACAGCGATGAGTTGGGCCCAGCGGTGAGAGTTGCGACTCTGAACTTGTTGGGTCTGGCATTGGAGGTACCGAAGCATTGGTGGAGGAAAATAAACCCTGCAGTGATGCCATTATAGATGGACGGCAGCACAGAGGTCTTTGACGGTGATGAGGTACTCAGGACCAAGAGACTCTCTTCAACCTATACCTTTCATTTTTCTGTGTTCTTAAAGTATTTGCCTTTATGTGAAGACGAATGAAAGCCCTTCACTGCATTTTACACTATTTCTACTGTCAAGTGAACCTGACATTAAAATCAGCATCGATGCCTGCGCCGATACAGATCCTATATCTACACCTATCGCCAATTCCCCATGAACCCGTATCCCTCTACGAACTGCCCATTCATGCATCTGCCTAGATAGATTATAAAGGATGCTATCGTGCCCGTCTCTACCACCTTCGCTGGTAACGTGTTCCCAGCTGGCACTATTCTCTGTCTAAAGAGCTTTCCCTTAAACTGCACCCCACCTTGAAATTTACTTTTTTTTGTCAACTCTCCCATTATGAAACTTACTGTAATTGACCATTGAGAAAAAATGTAAAATAGGAACTGCATTTGTCCCTTCAGTCCATTGCGTTATCTCCCCCATTCAGCTTACTGATGGCTGATCTTCTGTCTCCACACAAAACCCCTGTTCAACCTTCATCGCTATATTGTCCAGAACTCCTTATTTACATTCAGTACGTTGTCATCCACAGCCTTATGTGGTGGAGACTTCCCCAGATTGACCAGTCTCTGAGTGCAGACATTTATTCTCATATCAATGCAGAGTGGCTCCCAGTACCTCATACTGTGGTCCTTTGTTTCTGCATTGAGATAAGAATAAATGTCTGCACTCGGAGACTGTTGAATTGGGGAATTCACTACCACGTAGAGCTATGGAATATAATTAGGTATTTCTAGACACTTAAGGCAAGGAGAGAAAACTTTTTTTTATTTATAATCACTTTAAGGGATGTGTACTTTGAGTGGGAAAAGTGCATTGAAGAGATGTTCGTCCATGAACTAGAATAGGGGAGGTTGATTGTACTGATTGGCGTACTCCTTTCCTGGTGTATCTGTGCAGTCTGTGGGAAAGCAATGCTAGTGTTGTCAGAAGCTCTCAGATGTTTGCAAGGAAGTCTCTGCACTGTCGACCTGCCTGTGTTTCCCCTTTCCTTTTCCGATGCTCAGGCTGGGGCCGAGTGTTTTTTTCCCAGTTTTATCGGAACAATTTCATAAAATTGTGTGTCTTGCTTGGCCGTTCCAAAGAACATTGAAGGGTTAGCACACGTCTGTGTTTTTGTAGTCACGTTTCGGCCAGACCCGGAAAGTATGGGAGATTTGCTTGTTGAAAGTATTTTGAAGAAGCAAATTCATGTTTACAATCGACATTGGTTTCAAGATCACTATTACTTACAACAGATGTTAGATTCTGATACTTTATAAATTGTTTTTAACTTCCACCAGCTGCCAAAGCATTCGTCTGTTCTCGATTATTAACATTTACAAAGCAGCACCATCTTCATATGGGGACCTATCTGAAATCCAACGAAGCAGGTTATATCTGTGCTGCCTGAACACCACTGTCAGAAACAACTTTAACTAATTTGGCTATCGTGATGGGACTGAGTGTTCGGCAGTTGGTCAGACTGTAATTATTCTCCACTGAGTGGGTTGGACATAGTTGAGTAAGTTTTCACATTGCCAGGGACATGTCAGAGTAGGAGCTGCAATGAAAGTGTTTCCCCAGGAATACGGCTTATTGTGCTGTGCAAACATTCGGTCCTATTGCAGGAATGGTGTCAGCGAATATTGCCATTATATTATCTATTTTTCTTTCTTTTTCTGGCTGTGTGATCCAGACAGTTCAGAGGTCCCCCCCCCAACAGAAATGGAGAGTCCTTCACACACTAAGCAAGCTTCCTCACAGCCAGCTCTAAGCGTGTGCAGAACCTCTGACACTCGAGTTTATTTTGTGTTTCCTTTGTCGTATCTATGGTGTTGAGGTGTGTCTTGATTTCACGTGCAGCGAATCGAATTGGTTAAAGACGGGCATCTGGGATTCTGTAGACATCCTTACAAGTATGAGTTGAATTATCCACTCAACACTTCTGTCTTACGATGGTACAGATATTACATCCTTTACTTTTATACCGATGTGCATGGCTGTTCCATTATTATGATGAGGATATTTGTGGCGGCCTCTCCTTCAATTAATTGCTTAATCGTCGATCACCAATTATGACTGGATGTGGCAGGACTGCTGAGCTTCGATCTGGTCTGTTGGTCTTGGGATCATTTCGCCTTCTCTATCAGATGTTACTCTGCTAGCAGTCAAATGTGGTACCTTTAACCGGTTGTCGTCAGTTTTAGCTAAACATGGTTTTGACCCTGGCATGTTTACACACACTCGCCACTGAACCATCAATCGGCTTGATGGTTTTATTAGACGGAGAGATCGTCCCACGCAAAACTTTATGCATTGTGGTTTAACACAACTCTGCTTCAGCTACTGCTGTGGTCTAAAGCATCATGTCAATGTCAGGTACACTCTATTGAAGAAAGGTCAGAGAGCTACATCGTTGTTCGCATTTAAAGAGGGGTTTTGACTTAGAAATTCATTGAGGGCCACAATTAATTGATCATGGTACAGGAGTGAGCGTCAGAGCCATGTTGAATCATATAATATGGAAACAAACCCTTTGAACCACAGATTTCTTAAACTGCACAAATCTCAAGTACCCAAGTTTGATCCATACCCTGTAAACCTTTCCAACCCACGTCTTTTCAATGTTGCAAATGTACTCACCTGTAACACTTCCTGTGGCAGCTTATTCCGTGTATGCACCAACCTCTGTGTGGAAGAGGTAGCCCTCAGGTTTACTTCAATCCTTCTTCCCTGAGTTTAAGCCTATGCCCTCTCGTCTTGGACTCCTGGAGAAAAGACTGCGCTCTACTTCCTATCCATGAGCCTCATAATTTTATAACACTCTTTCAGGTCACCTCTTAACATACTATGCAAAATTCAGAAAAACTCATCCTCATATCGCAGTCTCCGTCACACCATTTTAATTGTTTTTGCACCCTTTTTTAGCTTATACCATCCTTCATCCAGAATGCGACAAAAAATTGTACTCAGGCTCCAAATGCGGCCTTACTATTGTCTTCTACAGCCACAAGACAATGTCTCAACTTCTACGCTCAATGCTCGGGCTGATAAAGGCAAACGTGTCTTACACCCTTCTTCATTGCTGTGTCTAGCTGTGATGTGACGTTTAAAGAACTATGCACCTGCAACCCTAAGTCTCTCTGTTCAACGGCACTGTCCTGGGAGATAGAGAGGACTGCAGATGCTGGACATCAGCGTCGAGAGCGTGATGCTGGGAAAGCACAGCAGTTCAGGGAGCATCCGAGAAGCAGGAGAATCGACTATTGCTCGCTTCCATGTATTCAAACACGGTAAATACTGACCAATATATTTGTGTAGGATCTCACCTATCTAGCAGGAGCAACCTCTAAGGCAGGGGAATGGAGCATGTTGAGCCTGTGTGAGGATTGTGAACCCAGCATGCCCAGATGCATATGGAGGCTGTTGTTGAACCGTTAACTTGTGTCTCTTTGTTTTTCCTTAATTACTGGAAGGAGTGTAATGCTTTATATTTTAGCTTCTTTTCGGTTTTTTTCGCTTTGTAAAAAGATTGTGTACCTTTGAACGTAAGATTGTGTCACCGGTGGCGACTTGCAAACATTTTACCGTATTCATGTGAGTATATGACAATAAAACTAATAAACCTAATTCATCTCCTGAGGTTTCACACGTAGATGGCTCTTTGATTTTTTAACGGAACCTATTCTCCACCTAGTTTCTCATTGCCCTTAACATCATTTTCAAATCCCTTTCGATTCCCCTCAGCCTTTTTGCAAAGCCATCTCATGCCCCCATTTTCCCGTCCTGATTTCCTTTGTAAGTGTACTCCTACACACCGTATGCTCCTCAAGGGATTCACTTGATCCCTGTCACTTACACCTGAAATTTTCCTGCTTCCTTTTTTCTTCTTGATAGAGTCTCAATATCCCCTGTCATTTACTGATCCATACTCCTGCCTGTATTGCCCATCACATACGCAGGGACGTGCTGTCCTTGAACTCCCTTTAGTCTACTTATCAAAGACTCCCACTTTCTGGATTACCTTTTGTCTGCAGGAGCTTCCCCAAACAACTTTGGAAAGTGTCTACCTAGTACCATCAAAATTGGCCTTGCCCAATGTATAACTTTCACTTCTGGGCCAGTTTGTCCTTTTCCAGACTAATTTCATACGAATCAAATTACAGCCACTCGTCTAACCTTGCCCTGCCATATTTACAAGGGGAAGTAAAGTTGAGGCCAGGATTACATGTGAAATGATGTTATTGGATGGCAAGGCAGGCTTGAGGAACAGAATGCATACAGATATCTGAGTGTTTATGGTTGTGTATGTGTATGTATATTTGCCTGAGTCTTTGTGTGCGCGCTTTAGTGTATCAATGTGCTCCTCTCTGAGTGTAACTTCCTGAGCAATTCCTTGGCTGTTGTTTCGGGAGTGAATCCATTGAAATGGCCATCAAAATATTCCTTGTCATTGTCACTCTCTCTCCCTCTCTTGTGTTTAAAGTGATGTAATGCTACCCTCTGCTGGAGACTTCACGTCACTGCACGAGCAACAGCTTTGTTTGAAAAAGAGGGCTCAAAGATAGTGACTCTCCTCCATATGAATTAAATTAGCTTTATCGTCACGTGTACTCTAATGAGTGCAGTGAAACGTTTGTAATGCCATCACCTGTGGTGTGACTTTAGGTAAAAGAAAACTAGATACAGTATTTCAACAAAGGTGAAAGAATAAACAATGAAAGTCCAGCATAAGAATATCAAGGAGTAAAGAACAGATTCGATTTAAACTCCTTTCACCACAATATGTATCAGCACTGAGACTCGAGGCAGCACCGGGCCATATCTTCACATAAAGTCAGACTTCAAAATTTTCAGACCTCGCCTCCTCACGCCAGTCTCCAGTTGGGACTCATTTCCTGTGCCAGCTTCCAGTCTGGGAAACACGCTGGTATCATTTCCCACAGCGGTCTGGGTCTCGTTTCCAACGCCAGCTTCCAGTCTGGGCCTCACCTCCGTGCCTTGCCACCCCACGCCAGCCTGGAATTCGCCACCAGCACCTTCCTCCGCACACCGGCCTCTGGTCCGAGAATCATCTCCAGCACTTACCTCCCGCACCACCGTCTGGTCTGGGATTCATTTCCAGTGCTTTGGTCCCCGCACCAGCCTCCAGTCTGAGACTCATGTACAGGACTTGCCTCCATGAGGTAGACTTAAATCCGGTACTCGCCTCTGCATTCCTTTCTGAGTAAATATTAAAGGTTAGAAGTTTGAAA
Source organism: Chiloscyllium plagiosum (assembly GCF_037043375.1). Lineage (NCBI taxonomy): Eukaryota > Metazoa > Chordata > Chondrichthyes > Orectolobiformes > Hemiscylliidae > Chiloscyllium > Chiloscyllium plagiosum. Next base: position 678,316 of record NW_028270179.1, on the reverse strand, counting down.
GAAGTTTGAAAAAACAAATGAAATCGAAACAGAATGGACGGAGCATCCCCGATTTTGCCGCCATCTTTAGATCATTTCACGGCTGTTTCATTCAGCAAGGAATGATTTTGGAGACTCAGGACAGTTACGTTAGATTCCTTCCAATTCCTTCATATTAACAGAGCAAGATGCGCATGCCCACTGGTGATCCGTACGCTACCACATGGTTTGTTTCTGGAGTTGTGAATCATTGCCCTGTATGATTTGGAAGAGTACATAAAAGCATTGAAAGTTAGAGGAAGTGCAATAAAATTCATCTCAATTTCTTCCAAACTGCTTCACTCCAGGTTGCCTCGATATAAATGTGCTACTGTGGCCCGCATTTTTCCTGGTGCAGTACAAATATCTTGTCCTGGATTACAGATTGAGTCATTGCTGTCGGCTGCGCAATCGAAAACTCTGGGCAGATTGCCAGTTGGACCGAGCAGTGATCTACACTCTGCCCTGTGTTAAACTGATATGTCCCCTGGGTTTATGTTGCCTGGACTTGTTCTGTGAAGTGAATTAACATTGTCATATAACTAACTAATTCAGTTGAACTTATAATGCCTTTTTATTTCTCATCCATATGAGTGAACATTTAAACTCTCACTCCGTTATGTTCTGTAACATTCATCAGAACCGATGATATAAGTGGAAAACGTTTGAGGACCCAACACTGGACATTGTGTTACTGAAATCATTCATTTCTGTTAAACCGATAAAGGCTGCTTTATCCCTAATTTATCCTTGCTTCTGTTTCATTAGCCCGTGCACCTCGAATTCCTGTGTAGCATCTTTGAAAGGCTGAATTGTCCCTTCCTTTTCCTGGAGATTAAAAGATATGCTCAAATTATTGGGAAACAGACTCGAATAGCTAAATGGTCTTGCTCTGTCCTTGTTTAAAACCACTGATGGCTGAATCGACTGCTTCAATGTTGGTGTCGTTGTGAATTGTACTGAACACTTTGGAATCTTCAGCGAACAGCCCACTTCTGACTTTATGATGGAGGGAAGGCCTTTGATGATGACCCACAGTGCCTCATGGATGCCTAGTCTTCATTTGTTGGTAACATTAGAAGCATGTTATACTTTTCAGGAGGTTGTGCCACATAATAACTTGGGTGGTGCGTTCAATACGAGGCTGAGACTTTACCTCCGCCAGATGTCGATTGGGACAGATCATCTGTGACAAGTAGTTTATTGAAAATCTTTACCTCTTGTCGGTTCGCCTATCACTTCCCAAAGTCTGCTTGCTGTGTATGTGAGGACTCGCCCTGCTCAGTCAGTAGTGTGCCTGTGGAGACAATCTTCATGGTGGACATTGAAGTATCACATCCAGAGTACGTTTTGTGTCCTTGTCACCCTCAGTCCTTCCTCTGATCTGTTTGCAACATCGAGGCGAATTGAACTATCACAGAGGGGAGGTGCAGACGACAGTCAATGGCCACCATCAGGCGATTTCCTTAACCGGCCTTTGAACTGTTAACATGAGATATCTAGGGTTCTGGAATCAACGTTGGGGAACTAGAGCGTAACACCTTCTCTGAGTGTATATCACAATGCCACCATCACTGTTTGGTCTGTCCTGTCTGTGGGACAGGATACACCCAGCGATGGTGATGTTGCTCCATGAAACATTACCCATCTGGTCAAATTCTGTGAGTATGATGATGTCAGGCTGTTTCTTGAATGTTCAAAATGAGGAATAAAGGCAACCATGGAACATGGAATAATGGTTCAAACAGTTGACTGGCATGCATTCTATGTTGTATTCTCAAAAACGTTTGAGCAATCCAGTTGACGAAATTGAATACGATTTAATGGTATTAGAGAGAAATGGTTACAAGGTGACCATTATTGGGAACTAAATATCAAAACCATTCTACATTTTGGAGTATTATACAAAAATGGAGAGGAGGTGGGGTAGATCTGTGAACCAACGAAGTGTCAGTTGATTCGAGTCTCGGGAGAGATTCACATCGTGAGGCTGAGGGGATCTGAACAAACTCCGCACATTAATTGCCGTTCGAGCCCTCACAGCGTGAATCACGTTGTATTTGCCCCACCTCTCACTGCACGCCATTCCCTGAGCAACTTCACACTCACCATAACACCTGGAACTAACCAGCCTCCCGGGAACCAGTGCCATCTTTTAAAAGACATAATGCATTGGTGCAAGCACAGTCCGTGCAGAGCTATCCTGGAAAGCCACTGGCTTAGAGCCTGCATCTGGCAGTCAGTATGAAATTGCTGCCCTACCCAAACCCGCGTTATGGGTATGGACATGGAGATTCTCTTGGGTGGGGCCAGTCACAAGCAGGATATCCCCTTTTCCAGGACCATGAGTGGAGACCATGAGACCAGACCACAGTTGCCAGCACTGAAGTTGTCATCCAGTTTACAGCAGTCTCAGCCATCGGGAGGAATATACAGTAGTGTACGGATATCATTGACCTCGCCACTCCACCAGGATTAGGGGAGACCCATGGAGAGTCTCACTACTCCCCTTGAGAAGAACGAACACGAGTCAGCAAGGATACCTTAACATCAAGAAAGGCGTCAAAAAACATCTCGCCGAATCAACCCTGAAACTCACCACAGCCAACATCGCTCAGATGAGACAGAAACAGTTTCGCTGAAGCTTATAAACAGCAGGAAGAAGCAAATGATGGTGAGGGTTGCATATTGAGGTCAAAACTGCAGGGCACATTTTGTGAACGTTTTCAACTGGAAATGAGATATGCAATACAAAAGATATGAAAGGCGACAAGTCTGGCAGCATCTTAGGAAGAAAGCACGGTGGGCGGCACGGTGGCACAGTGGTTAGCACTGCTGCCTCACAGCGCCTGAGACCCAGGTTCAATTCCCGCCTCAGGCGACTGACTGTGTGGAGTTTGCACGTTCTCCCCGTGTCTGCGTGGGTTTCCTCCGGGTGCTCCGGTTTCCTCCCACAGTCCAAAGATGTGCAGGGTCAGGTGAATTGGCCATGCTAAATTGCCCGTAGTGTTAGGTAAGGGGTAAATGTAGGGGTATGGGTGGATTTCGCTTCGGCGGGTCGGTGTGGACTTGTTGGGCCGAAGGGCCTGTTTCCACACTGTAATGTAATCTAATCTAAAGCAGAGATAACATTGTTAATCTGGAGACTTTTTGTCAGAACAGTTTTTGTTTCGAATCTCCAGCATCTGTACTGTTTGCTTTATTTTCGAAGGTTAAGCATTTTGCATACAGGACCAATAGGCGACTTGATATGGTAAAGACGGGAAGCGGTACAAGTGCAGGAGATAGGACAGTCACAGCTAAACACCCATTCCACCAGAGATTGAGAGGGAGTGGAATTCTCAGATAAGGCAAAAAGAAGTCATTGCAGAGATACTCCACTGGAATTCAACACCATTTAACCGATGTGAAGGTTGCAGCGAAAATGGGAGAGTGCGGTCAGTCTCTGATTATCCAGGGGATGGCATGATGGCTTAATGGTTTGTACTGCTGCCTCATAGCATCAAGGATCAGCGTTCAATTCCACTCTTCGGCAATCGTTTGTGTGGAGCTTGCATATTCTTTACGTGTCTGCGCTGGTTTTCTCCGGGTGCTTTGATTTCCTCTCAGAGTCCAAGGATGTGCAGTTTAGGTGGATTGGTGGTGGTTAAGTGCCTGCAGTATCACGGGTTGAGCTGGAAGAATTGCAGGGTTTCAAAAACAGGATATGGATGTGTCAGGTTGGATGCTCTTTGGAGATTCAGTGGGCCGAATAGCCTGGTTCAACGCTGCCGTAATTCTATGAAGGTTTATGTCTTTGGAAATACTTACCAGTTTCCGACCTATAAAGCCAGCCCTGATTTGGCTGAGCAAAATGCAAAACTCACATTTATCTGAAATAAACTCCATCTGTCCATCTTCTTCCCATCTGATGAAGGTCCCTTTGTACTCTGTGACAACCTTCAACGTTGTGGACGACACCGCCATTTGTGATGTTGCCTGTAAACTTGCAAGCCATAACTCCTTCATTCAAATCCAAGCCATTTATAAAAATAATGAAAGCAGTGGAGTCAGCACCGATCCTTACGGCACACTGCTTTTAACAGGCTTTCAGTCTGAAAAACAACTCTCCACCAAAACACCCTGTCTCCAACCATCAAGTCAGTTCTGTATCCAAATGGCGAGTTATCTCCGCATTCCATGTGATCTAACTATGCTAACCAGTCTAACATAAGCAAACTTGTCGAAACCCTGCTGAACTCTTTGCAGATCGTGACCAGCACTCTGCCTTTATCAATTTTATTTGTCCCTTCGTCAAAAAAAACAACGGAGATGGTGAGACATGATGTCCCATGGACAAGACCATGTTGGCAATCACTAATCCGTCCTTGCCTTTCCAAAAACATAAAATATCCAATTCTTTGGAATCCTCTCCAATGGCTTGCCTGTCACTGACGACAAGCTCACTGGTCTCTGTTGCCTGGCGTTCTCCTGATACGTTTCTTAATGACCATATCAGCCACCCTTCAGTCTTTCAACATCTCACCCCTGGCCATCGATGGTACAAATATACCAGCAAGGTGCCAACAATCACTTCTTCAGCTTCTCAGAGAGTTCCAGTACACAGCTGATTTGCTCCCAGAGATTTACCAATCTTTGTGCTTTTTCAGACATCCAGCACCTCCTACTCTGTAATATGGGGACTTGTGAAGACATCACGACTTACTTTTCCAAGTTCTCTACATTCCAAATCTTTCTTCACAGGAAACACGGACACAAAATACTTGTTTAGTATCTCATCCATCTCCAGTGGTTCTACACATAGACGGCTTTGTTGATTTTGAGGGCCTCTATTCTCCGCCTAGTTATCCTTTTTTCTTTATGTATTCGTAGAATATCTTCAAATTTTGGCAAAGTTATCTCATGCCCCCTCTTGCACTTTTGATTATAGTCCTAATGCCTTTATACTTCTCTGGGGAATCACTTGATCCTAGATGTGTATACATGTCATATATTTCCTGCTTTCACTTGACATAAGTCTCAGCTTCTCGATTTATTCAGCTTTCCTGATACTTACCATTCTTGTCCTTCTGCATGACCACAACAAACTGTCTTTGGATTGTCGTTATATTATTTTTGAGCGTTTCATACTTACAAAGGTCCCTTTATCTGCGAATGGCCTCTTTTAATCAGCTTCTCAAAGTCCATGCCGGATGCGCCCAGAATTGGACTTACTCCAATTTAGAACGTCAACGTTTAGATCAGGTTTATCCTTTTCCATAACTATGTTACATCTAATTGTTCCTGTGTAGCAGACTCGAAAAACTCAAAAGCTTCCTTATGTCCATGCGTAAGAGGCTCCAGAGGATGAATGGCATTTTCTGATCCACGTATAACACAATCGAGAGGCTTAATGGCCCCGTCCTTTCTCTGTTTCACAGGATTGAAGACTGAATAGCGTCATCCTGGCCTCTGAAACAGGCTCCAAACATTAAATGAGACTGCCAGACGTGGATTATGATCAGCCAGTAAACTGTTTCTGATGGAGGTTTCTTCCTTCTCAGTTACAGAAATTCAAAGAACACAATGAATCCAGGTGTCCTTTCAGTAACACTTTGTAAAGCTACAGTGACAGTTCTCTATTTCTTGAATGAGGCCCTTTGCAAAATGTGGCAACGTTTCAGCTTTCCATCTCTTCAAGTGGAAACTGTCCTGTGTTGGCTGAAAACCCTCCTCCTATCCTTCTGGAACAGGCACATGAGGACAGATTTGCTTCCCCCTTTTCCTGAGCAGCAGTTTCAATGCTGTGAATGATGTCTCAGGGTTATGAAAGACTTCGATAACAGGGCACTTAAAACTCGGAGCAGCATTATGCAAAGTCATTGGGCAATATATACTGTTACTCTCGTTTATAGTCTCGAGAAATTTCCCCAGCAGTCTTCTTATGACGTTGGCCTGTTATTTAATTACTGCCTTCTTACATGAACAGAGAAAGGTGGGGTGGACGTGGACATCTGCAACTCTGCAGTGTTCTGACAGTACTCACACAGACAAGGGAGGAAGATTGGATTATCGTTGGTAAATCTTACAGCAGCGCTCATCCGGTTCATGCAAACTGAGTAATTATTTCCTTTCATTGTAATATAAATAATCATGCGAGAGCTGGGTTACCTAAAACTGTTCGTTGCTGACATAATTATGCTTTCTAATGGATTTTAATTATCCGAGTGGAAGATTTTCATTCTTATTGCTAAATAAGCTCCAAATAATGTGTTATCCCATAGTATGAGTCGGGGCATCACCTACAACACTAACAGTTATCAGAAGGTCCAGAGAGAAAAGAAGGAGAAATCAGAATCTTGAATGTTAGACAGCCATGTTCCAACAATGGACAGGACCTTACACTGGAATGTTTGGTATCACTTTGCATAGTATGCTCTATGGTCATGATCATGGTGGATCCACTATACCCTTTGCATTATTCAATATTTCCATTATCTTATGCTGATATCTTTGGTGTACCTGCTCTGACTCACCGTACAGTTTTTATTTGTATAAATGTATTATTATTCTTTTCATTTTTCTACATTTCTTGCCGTTGTTAGCATTCAGTTTGAGACGCTGAAACCAGATATTCGCTCTCCAAAACACGACTAACTGCAACCATGAAATTATTCGTTCAGTCTCTCCCTCTTTCCTTCTGTCACTTTCTGTTATCTGTCTCTCTGTTGACAAACTCAGATCCAGCTGTGGGCCACACTTCATTTAATCACTGCCATTGTCATTTGAAAAAAAAAATGGTAACTTGGAGGTCACGGTCTTCAGCGCTGGTTATAACCTCCAATCGCTTTCTCTGACTCCATCCTATCCCTGGTCAATAAGTGAGGGTGAAACTGATGTGGTGATTCTTTTGACCGTGAGTTTATTCCTGACCCCATATGCTGATCATTCTGTATTTCAGCTACTACCACCTCCGAAATGTTACTCCACGAGCTCTTACCATCTGCGATTTGAAGGTTGAGCTATGAAATAAATTCTTGATGATATCAATAATGTTTTGCTGACACGACTGACTTCATACCTGCGGAAGCAAATCTGAGAGGAAACTCCATTGCTCATCTCCGAACTCACACCAAAATCCCATTCATTTATCATTCCTGTGCGCGTTGATCTATATTGCCATTGTACCTGGCAATGACTTTATTTTAATTTTCTGAAGCACATCATCGCATCTGATGGGCGGCACGGTGGCACAGTGGTTAGCACTGCTGCCTCACAGCGCCAGAGACCCGGGTTCAATTCCCGACTCAGGCGACTGACTGTGTGGAGTTTGCACGTTCTCTCCGTGTCTGCGTGGGTTTCCTCCGGGTGCTCCGGTTTCCTCCCACAGTCCAAAGATGTGCAGGTCAGGTGAATTGGCCATGCTAAATTGCCCGTAGTGTTAGGTTAAAGGGGTAAATGTAGGGGTATGGGTGGGTTGCGCTTCGGCGGGTCGGTGTGGACTTGTTGGGCCGAAGGGCCTGTTTCCACACTGTAAGTAATCTAATCTCTCCGAGAAAAGTCCCTCAGTCTTGCTCTTTGCCGATTTCCTGAATCACTTTTTTTTTCACATTTGCACTGATATCCTCTATACTTGTTCTCTCTCAAACAATGAATTTCATATGTACTACACACCCAACTGACTCTGGCCAACATCGCACAGAGCACGGCCACACAAATCTCCTTACCTTGCGTTGTTGGAATAGATATTTAGATGAATATGTTTGAAGGAACACCTCCACTAACATTTCAATGACAGGAGTCAGCCAGAAGCTGGTCAGCTACACGTTTAATGCCTGGTCATTTAGAATAATCTCGAGTGACTTCCTCATCTTACTGTGCATTCAGCGGGCAGGCGCAGACCAAGATTAAGCACCATGATTGAAAGATGATGAAAGCTGCTGCCCAACATGGGGAGCATGGTGGCCCAGTGGTTAGCACTGCTGCCGCACAACGCCAGGTACCAAGGTTGCATTCCAGCTTCGAGCAACTATTAGAATGGATTTTGCACGTAATCAACGCGCATGTGCGGGTTTCCTGTGGGTGCTCCGGTTTCGTCCCCAATCCAAAGATGTCAGTTTAGGTGAATTGGCTGTTCTAAATTGTGCACAGTGTTCGGGCATGTGTAGATTGGGTGCATTAGTCATGGGTTAAATGGAGATCAATGGCTCTGGGAGGGCTACACTTTGGAGGTCGGTGAGGACTTGTTGGGCCAAATGGCGTATTTCCACATTGTAGGGGTTCTAATTCTAATTGTAAACACTTTAACATGGAGCTGCGACACGGGGGCAACTCTCCTGCTTAAGTTAAAACCAGCGACACAGAAAAGATGTATCCCACATAGCAATCTGTAAAAGCGAAGTGTTTGTTAAAGCAAAAATTAACAACTTCGTTTCTTAATGAATAACAGAGAATAATTAACTGAAAACAATTCACAGGTCCTAAATCTAACGTATCTTCTAACTTCCATCCAAAATACCGACACCCTACCCCCCCCACCCCTGATTAAGATTTACCAAAATTTGACTTTTTAAAACGCCAAGCGGATTTTGAATCTTCTTTTATTCTTCTTCAGGATTTCAGCTTCACAGGTTCCTGATCCATAAAAGTACGTTTGAGAGAGGTATTTCTGGGCAGTCTTTTTAACATGCTGGTGACTTGGCAGCTCTCCTCTCAACTGTCCAATTTTCGCCACTCTTATCCCCCAAAACATCAGATTGTGTCATGGGCTTTTGGAATTGTCAGTATAGTAAAATCAAACTGGATTGGTGCTTGATATTTTGCGGGGTATAATTTAAGCAGATTAGTGTAACTTGAATCTGTTTTTTTTTTTCGTTTCCAGTCACCAACCTACACTAGTTGCAGGACCAAAATGTTACATTATATTAGAGAGTATTGAGAACACTTGTAGCTGAGGTTGAGGTTCTGGATAAAGGTTTACTCGCTGAGCTGGAAGGTTCATTTTCAAACGCTTCGTCACCATACTAGGAACCATCTTCAGTGAGCCTCCGGATGAAGCACTAGTGGTGTAGCCCATTTTCTATTTATATGTTTGTGTTTCCTTGGATTGGTGATGCCATTTCGTGTGGCGACGTTATTTCCTTTGGTGATGTCATCTCCGCTTCTTTTAGTGAGGGAGTGGTAAATGGTATTCAAGACAATGTGTTTTTTTTTATATAGAGTTCCGTTTGAAATGTCACATTCAAAATGGTGTACTTCCTCAACCGTACGTAAGGATATCAGTAAGAGTTGGTCATGACTTTCTGTGACGAGTTGATGTTCATGTGTCCTGGTGCCTAGGTTTCAGCCTGTTATCCAAAGTAGTGTCTGTTACCATCTTTGCAAGAACATCACCAGTTTGCTTCTCGTAGACGTTGAAAGAGTTCAGCCAACTGTACCGTGTGATCATTTCAGGACTTAGGAAACACCACTACCTCGTCCAAATAAACTGAATAGCCTGTTACCCCAGTCACAACTCTGTACATGAGCCTTTGGAATGTGGCGGGAGCATTCTTCATTCCGAAGGGCAACACTTTAAACTGATATCGCCCATTTGGGGTTACAAACACAAAAGTTTCTTTCGCCATCTCTGATGAAGAAACCTGCCAATAACCTCGCATTATTTCCAACTTGGTTATGGAACCCGCATGTCCGATTTTCTTGATACAGTCCTCCAATCAATAAACTGGAGAGGAGTCCCATCTTGTAACGGCATTGACCTTCCAGTAATCCACGCAGAATCATTGAGTCCAGTCCGGTTCAGGAACGACGATGATCAGCGAACTCCACTCGCTTTGACTTGTTTCGATGATGTCCTCTTTGAGGATGCCCTTCACCTCCATCTGGAACGGTCTGGCTTTGAAAGGATTAAGCCGATAAAGCTGTTATTTTATCAGAGCAGTGTTCCCTACGTCTACTTCATGGACAATAGCATTAGTCCTCCCTATCTGATTTTTATACACGTCCTTTACTGCAGTAACAAATCTTTCAACTGCGTTCCATGCTCCTGAGACAAATAGTTTACTAACCTATCCCAGGCATCAAAGGCTTATCTTTTTAAATCTATTTTGAGGCACCTCAAAATCTATATCATCTAAACTTGATTCCTCATTCTGCGAGGCAGTAACTAACACCTGTTTATTCAATGCATTCTCTCCAGGATAATACCGTTTCAACATGTTCACATGACAAACTGAATTTATTTTCTATCTGGCATTTTTGCTAATTACTTTACCTGACTCATTTTTTTTCTGAATTTGATGGAGACCACTTAACCTGGCTTTGAAGGAATCTCATACCAATGGGAAAAATACTATCACATTATACCCTCGGGTAAACGTCCAAGTTTCAGAGCTTTGATCTGCCCCTGCATCATTCTATACTGTGCCCTCTTTATGTATTGCCTAGCTAATTCACCTACTCTATTTACTCTCTCACTCACTTCGGATACATGATATAGGTGTGAGATCTCCGACTTTGGTCCTGTCGATTATTCTTTAAGTAATTTCAAAAGGACTGTCATTACATGCCCGAATGTTAACTCAAAGGGAGTAAACTGAGTTGGTTCATTTTGGGCATCTCTAATGGCAAGCAATAGGAAAGGGGTACCTTTATCCCAACCATTCGGATCGTCCTGATAGTATGCTCTCAAGGTCTGATGTCACCTTTCTTAAGCTATCTGGGATTCAGTGTGATATGCACTAGATTTAATGTACGGTATATCTCAACCATCCATAATCTCCTTAAAAGACCTTACAGTAAAATTTGAATCTTGGTCCAACTGAATCTCTCTGGGTCGTCCATACAGCGTGAAAAAAAGCTACTAACCCCTTTCCATTGAACTTCCATAACTTGAAATCTGGTAGACACATCCATTATGGTTAACAAACACTGGCAGACACTTTTAGTTGTTGGGAGGGGAGAGCCATAATGAATCATAACCCACCTGAAAGGTTTTTCAAGTGTGGGAAATGGCACTGGTTTTATTACCGACTGTGGCTGACCTACCATTTGGCATGTATGACACTTTTGATAGAAACTACCCAGATCCTTGTGCTTTCAAGGCCGACAAAAATGCTTTTGTAACTTGGTCTGAGTCTTTCGTGCACCCACGTGACCTCTTACAGGGAGTTCATGTGCTACTCGTAACACCTCCTGCCTGTAGCTACTGCCAACACAATCTGGTGCACTTTGCGCGACTTCTCCTCTGCACTAACCTGCCGAGCTCGCCATTTCCGCCTTAGGATTCGATCTTTCAGATTATAATCCTCCGGAAGATTCCCTGCCACCTTTTCAGAGTACACATCCACTCATATCTTTTGTTATTTTATTGACTAAAGAAGTCAATAAAAGGCAAGTCCCTTAGCCGTTCAGGATGAAGCACTCCTGTCTGACCCTTTGCCTGCTGAGGGCTTTTGGGCACCATTACTTCAAACAGGGTATCCATTAACTGAACCTCAACACTTTCAACTATCTCTTTACTTTTTGCTTCGCGCTGTGACTTATGATGGTGCGTTCCTGTTACCATACAGTCTGGAAAAACGCCAGGATATTTCTGTTTTAACTCTTCAGTTTCTTAGGCTTCTCCACAATAAGGTGTATCACTCCCACCTTGCATCCTGCCAAATCCTTCGCAAGCACACACAGAAATCCTGGAAATGACACTCTATCAATCACACGCAACGTAAATTCCCCTCTCTTAACTTGGCACTCCGACCTGACTGTATATGGAGGAATGCAAAATTTCTGGTCATCTATCCCCCAAATTAGTACATTTTGGGGTAACAGATCAGAAAGAATGCCTATCCATTCATTTCTTAGTATCTGCGACAAGTCAGATCCTGTATCTCTCAAAATTATAACTTATTTTCCTTCTCTCCCTGTTCTTTCTGCGTAAAATGTCCCTCAAAGGAGAACTCTTTGTAGAGAGCAGGTACTAACTCAAGACCCAGACCCTGTCTCGACTGTGCACTCTCCTGCAGCTCCTTGGCTCTTCTTGTGGTCTCCTCTACTATCTTCACTGGCTTAGCTTATTTTATCACATCTTTTCGGACAGCGCCATTGTTTAATGACCAGCACTGTGATTTTACATGCCCCACTTTACAACAGTGGAAACACTTGAGACCTTTCACCTCCTTTGCACCCTCATGGGCTGGTGTTATATCCTGTGGTAATTTATTTCCAGTGCTCTCTACTCTTGGTTTAGTAGTGTAGGTCTCCCCTTCTTCCAACTTTTATCCCTCACAAGAAGACATTCTAACCAGAAAGTTGTCTTAAGCACCAACATGTACTCATCTGCGAATCCAGCTGCCCTTCTCACTTCCTGAATTTTCTGTCCCTCCACATGAATTTTTACAATCACCAGTAGTGAGTTTTTAAACTCCGACAGCAAAATAATCTCTATTAGACCCGCTGAAACCTGATCAGTTTTTAAAGCATGCAACCATCCAAAAAAACGATTATGTTTAACTCTTTCAAACTCGACATAAGTCAGATCTGTTTCCTTATTTGTGTCTCTGAACCTCTGTCTATCTGCTTCTGCTACCAATTCATCAGAACTTAAAATAGCCTGTTTAATATCTTCATAATCTCATGGCACCTCATCTGAAAGTGCGACAAGTACCTCACTATCTCTCCCTACCAGTGTAGTCTGAACTAACAGTACCAATAAATTGGTGTTGGAGAGACTGTTATGTCTGAAGGTTGATAAGTCCCCGGGGCATGATGGTCTACATCCCAGGGTACTGAAGGAGGTGGATCGATAACTCGTGGATGCGTTGGTGATTATTTTCCAGAGTTCGATAGATTCGGGATCAGTTCCTGCGGATTGGAGGGTGGCTAATGTTATACCACTTTTTAAGAAAGGTGGGAGAGAGAATGCAGGAAATTATAGACCAGTTAGTCTGACCTCAGTGGTGGGAAAGATGCTGGAGTCGATTATAAAGGATGAAATTACGACACATCTGGGTAGAAGTAACAGGATAGGTCAGAGTTAGCATGGATTTATGAAGGGGAAATCATGCTTGACTAATCTTCTGGAATTATTTGAGGATGAGGGAGATCCAGTAGATGTAGTGTAGCTACAGAAAGCTTTTGATAAAGTCCCACATAGGAGGTTATTGAGCAAAATTAGGGCGCATGGTATTGGGGGCAAAGTACTAACTTGGATTGAAAATTGGTTGGCTGATAGGAAACAAAGAGTAGTGATCAACGGCTCCATTTCGGAATGGTAGGCAGTGACCAGTGGGGTACCGCAGAGATCAGTACTGGGACCGCAGCTTTTTACAATATATGTTAATGATATAGAAGATGGTATTTGCAATAACATTAGCAAATTTGCTGATGATACAACGCTGGGTGGCAGGGTGAAAGGTGATGAGGATGTTAGGAGATTACAGGATGACCTGGACAAGTTAAGTGAGTGGTCAGATGTATGGCAGATGCAGTTTAATGTGGATAAATGTATGGTTATCCACTTTGGTGGCAAGAACAGGAAGGCAGATTACTACCTCAATGGAATCAATTTAGGTAAAGGGGCAGTACAAAGAGATCTGGGTGTTCTTGTACACCAGTCAATGAAGGCAAGCATGCAGGTACAGCAGGTAGTGAAGAAGGCTAATAGAATGCTGGCCTTCATAACAAGAGGGATTGAGTATAGAAGCAAAGAGGTGCTTCTGCAGCTGTACAGGGCCCTGGTGAGACCACACCTGGAGTATTGTGTGCAGTTCTGGTCTCCAAATTTGAGGAAAGACATTCTGACTATTGAGGGAGTGCAGCGTAGGTTCACGAGGTCAATTCCTGGAATGGCGGGACTACCTTACACTGAATGATTGAAGCGACTGGGCTTGTATACCCTTGAGTTTAGAAGACTGAGAGGGGATCTAATTGAGACATATAAGATTATTAAAGGATTGGACACTCTGGAGGCAGGAAACATGTTTCTGCTGATGGGTGAGTCCCGAACCAGAGGACACAGCTTAAAAATAAGGGGTAGACCATTTAGGACAGAGATGAGGAGAAACTTCTTCACCCAGAGAGTGGTGGCTGTGTGGAATGCTCTGCCCCAAAGGGTAGTGGAGGCCCAGTCTCTGGATTCATTTAAGAAAGAGTTGGATAGAGCTCTCAAGGATAGTGGAATCAAGGGTTATGGAGATAAGGCAGGAACAGGATACTGATAAAGGATGATCAGCCATGATCACATTGAATGGTGGCGCAGGCTCGAAGGGCAGAATGGCCTACTCCTGCACCTATTGTCTATTGTCTATTATCTGTAAGAATAATAGGGCGGTTCTGGGAGGCGATATTAAATTTCCAAACATAGACTGGGACTGTCATAGTGTTAGGGTTTAGATGTAGACGAATTTGTTAAACGTGTGCAGGAAGGTTTTCTGAATCAGTGTGTGGCTGTGCGAACCGCAAAAGATGCAAAACGTGTGACATAAGGCAGGGCAGGTGACTGAGTTGTCAGTGGGCAGCACTTTTGGGCCAGCGACCTTAATTCTAATAGTTTTAAGATACTGATGGAAAAGGATGGACCAGGTCTAAAAATTGAAGTTCGAAATTGAATAAAGGGCAATTGTAACAGTATTAGGCAAGAACTTTAAAAGCTAATTGGGGGCAGATTTTTGCATGTAAAGTGACAACTGGAAAATGGGTAGCCTTCATAAATGAGATAACGAGAGTCCACAGAATGTGCATTCCCGTTTTCATGAAAGGAAAGGCTGGTAGGAAAAGGAAATGCTGGATGACTCAATAAATCGATCTTTGGCAAATAGAGTTAGGAGAATACAAAGGGTTGTTACAAATACATTAAGGACAAAACGGTTACGAGGGAGAGATTAGGGCCCATCAAAGATCAGCAAGGCGGATGTTGTGTGGAGCCGTAGGGGTTGGGGGAGATACTAAACGAGCATTTTGCATCAGTATTTTCTGTGGAAAAGGACATGGAAGGTATAGAATGCGGGGAAATAGATGGTGACACCTTGAAGAGTGCGCATATTATGGAGGAGGAAGTGCTGGATGCCTTGAAATCCATAAACGTGGATAACTGCCCAGGACCTGATCAGGTGTATCCTGGACCCCTGTGGGAAGTTGAATTGGGATAGCCTATACGGAATTGTGAAGCATCCGTCCTGCCTTAGAAACTCTATGGAGTTCCTCCAGATGGTGACAGAACAAGTGGATGAGGTAGAGCTGTTGATTTGGTGTACATGGATTTCAGTAAGGTGTTAAACAAATTTCCCCAAAGTAGGCTATTGCGCAAACTACGGAGTCATGGGATTGTGAGTGATTTAGTCGTATGGATCAGAAATTGGCGAGATGAAAGAAGACAGAGAGTGATGTTTGATGGTCAATGTTAATCATAGAGTTCTGTTGGTAATGGTCTACCATAAGGATCTGTTTTAGTAGATTACTGTTTGTCATTTTTTTAATTGATCTAGATGAGGGCAGAGAAGGATGGGTTATAAATTTGCGGATGACTATAAGATCGGTGCAGCTATGGGGGATATTGCTGAAGGAGATAGCAGGATACAGACAGACATAGATAAGCTGCAGTTCTTGGCTGAGAGGTGGCGAATTGAGGTTAATGCGGAAAAGTGTGAGGTGATTCACTTTGGTAGGAGCAACAGGATTAACGAGTACTGTGCTAATGGTAAGATTCTTGATCGTGCAGAGATAACTTGGTGTCTATGTAGATGGTTGTTTGAAAGTTGCCACCCAGTTTGACAGGGTGGTTAACAAGGTACTCGGTCTGTTAGCTTTTGTTGGTAGAAGGATTGAGTTTCGAAGCCACGAGGTCATGCTGCAGCTGTACAAAACTCTGATGTGAACGCACATGGAGCATTGCGTGCAGTTCTGGTCCCCACATTATAGGAATGATGTGGAAGTTTTGGCAAGGGTTCAGAGGAAATTCACTAGGATGTTGCGTGGTATGGAGCACTCATCTTATGACGAGTGTCTGACGACTTGAGGCTGTTTTCGTTAGACAGAAGAAATTTGAGAGGTGACTTAATTCAGACTTATACGATATCAGAGGGTTTGAGAGTGTGGACAGTGAAAGCCTTTTTCCTCGGATAGTGATGGTTAGTATGAGGGGACATAAATTGTGGGATGATAGATACAGCACAGATATCAGAGGTGGTTTCTTTGCTCAGAGAGTAGTCGGGCGTGGAAGGAACGGCCAGCAACAGTAGTGGACTCGACAACTTTAAGGGCCTTTATATGATCATTGGATAAATATTTGGATTAAGATGGAAAGGTGTTGTATAGATAGGTTCCAGATTGGTTCCATAGGTCAGCACAACATCAAGCACTGATGCACTGCGATATCCTTTGTTCTATGTTCATACTCCTGAACTCGTCCCTTCCCTTTAGTGTCTAGAAATCTTTCTGTATATTCAAGGACTTGGCTTCCAAAGCCCAATGAAGAAGAGAATGTTCCTGATTCACCAATCTCTGAGTGCAGATATTTCTTCGCACGTCAATACAGAGTGCCCTGCCTGTACCTTAAAAATGTGACAACACCGATCTATTAATTTTGGGATCATTTCGCACTCCTTATTAGGTGTTAGCTCTGCAGTTAAGCATACAAACAGACAAGAGGGATACCTTTTGCCGACGCGATAGTAGATGCATTAGTAGTAATCTTTCAGGAATTATTAGAATCTGGACTGTACCAGAAGACTGGAAAGTCACTAATGTGACCCCCAATTTAAAATTGGAGTAGGGCAGAAGATGGAAACTTACAGGCCAATCAGGCGAACCTTGGTCGTGGGTAATGTCCTGGAATCCATCATGGAGGATCAGATTTATGAATACTTGGAAATGTTGGTGAAGTAGGGCAGAGTCAGCATGGTTTGATGAGTGGTATATCATGGCTGACATATCTGCTCGAATTCTTTGGTGAAGTAGCGAGCAGATTAGACCAAATAGAACCAATGGGTGTTATCGAATTGGACTTCCATAAGGCCTTTGACAGGAGATTACTGAGTAAGACAAGAGTGCTCCAGTTTCACTGGGACATTCCTGCACTGCAAGGATTTATGGATTATGACAAACAGTGCCACCATTTATTTTAAAACCGTGTATCAATTGCTACTGATCTGGGTACCCATCATATTATATGTTTGTCAAAAACCTTATTTCTTTTGTTAGAGACAGTTCTTAAACATGCCTTATATTACAACCTCGATTTTGTCACTGAATGTTTTAAAGTGTCTTCTTATGTCAGGTACGATGTGAAATGCCAGTGTAAATTCTCTTCCTCTTCTTTGAAACTCATTCCCTCATCGTACCGTCCATGTATTCCACAAATACTTTCCTGACTTGCCTTCGTCCAAAGGCCACACACTCACCTTGACCACTTTTACAGACACAGAATCGCTCTTTCGTGTTGGTTGCTTTTATATTTCTCGCCAATTTACTTCTAATTCTCTTCTTCTTTCTCGCTTTATAGTATGATATAGTCATACATTCATACAGTCATATAGCACAGATACAAACCCTGCAGTCCATCTTGTCTCTGCGGAACTGGTTTGCTCAACTAAACTACTTGTATTTGTTTGTATTTGGCCGATGTCCCCCTAAACCTTGCCTATTCATACATTTGTGCAATGTGTTTCTCAATGTTGTGATTGGAACTGCATCTACCACTTCTTATGGCAGCTCATTCCATACACACAACACCCTCTGTGTGAAAAGGTGGTTCCTTTGTCGCTTTAACATCTTTCACCTCTCACACGAAACTATGCCCTCTATGCCCTAGCCTGGGGAAAACTTTGGTTAATCTCCTTATTGTTGTCCCTCAGTGTTTTATAAACTCCAACAAGGTCACGCCTCAACCTCCTACCCTCCACCGGATACCAAATATATGAACAAATACTTAAACCGAGCACTGCAAATTTAAAACAATATTAAAAGAAGCAGGTAAACAACACTCAGTCTACAACTTTATAACGTTATTTTTACACCGTACTCCTGCACTAACCCAACACGAAAAACGAATAGTCATGCTGAGAAGAAATCAGCCACCTGAATTCCGTTGCCTACAGGAAGTGACGATCTCAACAGTGAGCGAAGTATCTCTGGCCAAATCCACAGAAGAAAGTGAATTCATCCGCAAACATGGTCTGTCTGCACGTCATTTTAGCAGAGCGCGAGAAACACTGAGTATGCTGCATCTAATTGGGAATTCAGTGCAAGTGAGACAAGTGTTTTCAGTCAGGTTTAGTACAAGAAGTAAACTTTCCAGAATGAGATGTGTGTGGGAGGCCAAAACAGCATGAATGGAGATGTTGGCCCACACTGCGCCCATTGACAAAGTGTCATCGCGTACCTCAGCTTGATGGAAGTGAAGGAAGACAGATTTGAATATGCATCGTAAGGTGAAGTGGGGAGTGACCATTATATGAGAGAATTTACCCTGAAATTTGATAGGAAGAACCTGTCATCAGAGGCAATGGCATTAGCATTGAGTAAACATTACTAGAAAGGAGCTAGACAGAGTCAATTGGAAGGGGAGACTAGCAAGGAGGGTGGTAGTGCAGCAAAGGCAGGAGTTTCTGGAGCTAATTCAGGAAACACACATGAAACCCATGCATTTCATCAGCTTCTAATCCGTAAACTAAACAGCCCAAACCTGGCCTACGCCAGTACTCACCAATTGCAATGCTTTAATTGGTGATTGAATGCTCTCCTTGACAAAATGTTTGTATCGTTGGTGGATTATCTTCATCTTAAGTACTTCTTTTTCACAATAATCATTCATTTCTGCGTGTGAACAAACATGTGCATAAATGTCTGCCTCGAAATGTCCGTTGAACTTCATCTGGGTCTATTTTTACATCCCACTTTCGGCCAGATGCAAGACATAAATTATGCATTTCGATTCCTGACTTTTTCTCAGTCATTCGGAGAACTTCCACATGTGGTTGAACACATAATCAGCTGAGAGTGAATATTCTCCCAGTTTCTCTGCCTCTGCCTTTTATGTTTGATGGTGCCACATTCCAGTGGAAAGCCTCTGACATGTCCTCCTTTCCTGCAAACGAGTAATTCCCCTAACGCTGTGAACAGGCACTTCATCTGAGAGTGAATCTTCTCCCACGCTACTGCCCTCACTGTTCCCTTCTTTTCCAGCAGAAAGATAGAGAGCCCTTTCCACTGCACTAGAATCCACATTCAAAGGATCATCCTCCACCACTTCCACCAGCTCCAGCAGGACAGCACCACCAAACACACCTTGTCCTCCCCTCCACTGTCAGTATTTAACAGGGTTCGTACCCTCCATGAGACCTTCCATAACCCCGAACATTTTACCTTCTGCTATGGCACCTTCCCATGCAACTGCAGAAGCTGCAACGTTTGCCCATTGACCTCTTGTGCCCTCATTGTTAGAGGTGAAACAGCATTTCCCTTGTACTCTTTCAATCCAGTCTACAGTCATTGCTGCTTACAACGTAGTCTCCTTTACATTGGTGAGTACAAACAGAGACTGCTTTGAGGAACACTTCTACACTGACTGGACTAATAGCCCTCACCGTCTCATTCCTTTCCATTTCAATAAATTTCCTTGCACTCATACCAACATTTCAGTCCTGGCCTGCTACAATGTTACTATCAAGAGCAAACCAAGATCCAGTAAAATCTCATTTTTTTTCACCTTGGTGCATTACAATCTACCCAACTTATCCGATCCCTCAGTCTATCATTAGCACCACTGGTTCAGTGACTAATGTCGATGAACCTGCTAGGGTCAGAACCATGTGTACCTTAAACTACTGACAATAATTTTAAGACAACAAAAGTATAACTCATAGGAGCAGAAATTAGGTCATTCAACCCATCGAGTCTGATCCACCATTCAGTCATCGCGGAAAAGTTTCTCAACGGCATTCTTCCGCTTTCTCCCTGTAAACATTGATTCCCTTTACAATCAAGAATCTATCTATGTCCGTCTAATGTATACTTAATAACTTGGCCTCTACTGCCTGCTGTGGGAATGGAGACCATAGATTCATCACTCTTTGGCTGAAGAAGTTTCGTCTTATTTCTGTTCTAAAAGAGCTTCTCTTTCTGCTAAGACTATGCCCTTTGGTCCCAGTCTCTTCTATCATTTGGTATGTCCCGAGCATAAGAGCTTATACTCGACACGTCGACTCTCCTGTTCCTTGGATGCTGCCTGAGCTCCTGCACTTTTCAAAATTCGCACTTTTTGACACAGAGTAAGGGATGGCCAACTAGAAACTGAGGTGTAAAGAAATTCCTTCTCTCAGAAGGAAATGAATGTCTAGAATTCTCTAATCAAGAAAGTTGTGGAAGGTAGATCACTGAAAGTATTTACAAATGAAGCAAAAGTGTTTTGACACATTGCCGAGCTCAGGGGTAAAAGCGGTTGACAGGAAAGTTAGTATGAACCTTGGAGCAGATCAACCATGATCTTACTGAATGTCTGGGTAGGGTTGGGGGCTGAATGGCCTCCTTCTGTTCATATTTCTTATTAGATTAGATTTTTTTTAGATTACATTACAGTGTGGAAACAGGCCCTTCAGCCCAACAAGTCCACACCGACCCGCCGAAGCGCAACCCACCCATACCCCTACATTTACCCCTTACCTAACACTACAGGCAATTTAGCATGGCCAATTCACCTAACCTGCACATCTTTGGATTGTGGGAGGAAACCGGAGCACCCGGAGGAAACCCACGCAGAGACGGGGAGAATGTGCAAACTCCACACAGACAGTCGCCTGAGGTGGGAATTGAACCCGGGTCTCTGGCGCTGTGAGGCAGCAGTGCTAACCACTGTGCCACCGTGTTCTTGTGTTTTGTTATTGGAAAGTAACTGGACGTTTTCCCAGCAATCGTGTTGTGCAATGTTGCATTCAGAGGGAACAGTGGATTTGTTTGAGCTAACCAGGGGTGAGGTATAGGTGCTTTATTCACAGTGAATCTGAGCATGACCGACATCTGTGGCAGAAGCTGCAGAGAGGGGAAGCCTCTGGAAAAGGGTTAAGGGGGGGAGGGTACTGCTTCCTAACCCAAACTGAGCTTTTCAAGAATATTTCCCAATCTACACCTAAACATGGAAGTGGACTCGATCTGCTCCTGTGTAGCAGGTTCGAAGGGCTGAATGGGACATCAGAACATGAGACTGAGGACCACGAGTGGGCTCTTAGTCCCATTGACACTGTCAATGATGTCGTGGCTTGTCTCATTGTGGTCCGGGCTGCACTTTTCTGTCAATACCCCATTATCCCTAATATACCTGGCTTTTGTAATCAAACTAAGTCAGCCTCAATATAATATAAAGATCCAGATACCACAAACTTCCTAGAAAGAGAACTCGCACTTCAATGAATTCTCACTTTGTGAGTTTCCGCTTATCCCTTTTCGAAGCGAAGTTTGAAGTGTCAAAGTTTACTTTTCTATTCCAACTCCTCCGCTGATAACAACAGATTTTAAACGTAACCAGGTTGGTTATATGGGCAACGCTATAAGATTCAGGCTAGGTCAGTTTCAGTGATGGGAGCAAATCAGAGAGAATGTTTTTTGTCTGCCACAATTAAATTAAATATACTTCCCAAGCAAAGGTGCACATCCAAATGACAACACGTCTGGACTATACAAACACGTATCCACTCTCCTCAAGACTTTTTCTGATTCAGGGAAATCACCTGTCATTCCAAGGGTAACCAGTTGAACTTCCATATATAAGCACTTCCTCCCCGAAGTAAGTCAAGTGAAACATTTCTGAACTGCTTCCCATGTCATTATATTTTTTCTAAATTCCCCTCCAGTTCCTGTCTAATGGTTTCGAGAGGCCGAATGGCCTCCTCCTATCCTTCTGTGAAACACACATGGGGAAAGAATTGCTTGCCCCAATTCCCGTGTAGCGCTCCCAATGCTCTGAATTATATATCAAAGTTATGAAAGCAGGAGACGCCAGGACACTGAAAACTAGGAGCAGCATTACAAAAGGAAGTCAGTGGGCAAAATATATTGGGCAAAAATATTGTTACCCTGATTTCGTATTTCTAGGAATTACCCCACTGGTCATTTTATGCAGCTGGTCTCTTATGTTATCCTTGTCTCCTTCTATAAGCAGGATGGAACATATACAACTTTGGAATGTTCTGGTGCTACTCCCACATACAATGATGAACGATTTCAAGAACTGAAAGATTTATGGTCCATCCCGCAGCAACTCGCATACGTTTCAGTCAAAGTTAAAAATCACACAACACCAGGTTATAGTCCAACAGGTTTAATTGGAAGCACACTCGCTTTCGGAGCGACGCTCCTTCATCAGGTGATAGTGTCGCTCCGAAAGCTAGTGTGCTTCCAATTAATCCTGTTGGACTATAACCTGGTCTTGTGTGATTTTTAACTTTGTACACCCCAGTCCAACACCAGCATCTCCAAATCACGTTTCAGTCACTCAGAGTAAATGTTCCCTTTTATTGTGAGGTGAAAGATGACGTGAGCAGAGGTTTAACTGAATCTGGCTGTTCTGTGATTTCAATTAATATCAACTTCCATGGTTTCTTATTGTGCTAGAGGAGGGCTTCCATCGTTTAATGATAAGTGGGCTCTGTTCACCGTGTTATCTCACAGGATGAGCAGAAGCATCACATAAAGAACTAACAGGCCTACGCAACTCTAGATAGTGGGAAGGAGAGATCAGAATCTGAGAACATTGGATTGGAATATTCCACCATTGAGGAGATAGTGAGGACTGCAGGGTCTGGAGAAATCAGAGTCGAAAACGTGTGGCCGCGGAACAGGCGCAGCAGGTCAGGCAGCAGCCAAGAAGTAAGAGTCTAAGTTTCTGACAGGACACTTCTTCGGTCCTGAAGAAGGTTGCTGCCTGAAGTGTCGAATCTTCTGCTCCATGGATGCTATCTTACCTCCTGTGTCTTTACCCGCGTCATGTTCCAGCATGGGAATAGTATCTCAGACCAATAGACCGGAATTTACCAACAATGACAGGAGGGTATGCTGACATGGTTGCTATCTATATACATATTATGATCCATGGTTATTAACTTCACAAATCAGAGTTGCACTTCACTTTATTCAATATTATTATTATCCTATCCTGACTATCGTTGGTGTGTCTGCTAAGTATAATCGACAGCCAGTCATTTCTATAAATTAATTATCATTGTATCACAGGGAGAAAATGAGGACTGCACATTTTGGACAGTTAAAGTGTGTGTGTGCTGGCAAAGCACAGCCAGTCAGGCAGCTTCTGAGGAGCAGGAGGGTCGATGTTTCTGGCAAAATCCCGAGTGAAGCGATTATGCGTTCCTGATGAAAGGCTTATACCCAAAACGTCGACTCTCCTGCTCCTCGAATGCTGCCTGACCTGCTGTGTTTTCCAAAAGTATACTCTTCGTTACTGCATTACAGTTGTTTTCATTTACTCTGCATTAACTGTTGCTCCTGTTCCTGCTGAGTCTCCCATTCCATATAATCACTCGACAAACTATAATTACTTGCATCAGTGAACGTGTTCATTCATCCTGTCCTTCTTTGCTTCTGCCCCTCACATGTGTCTCTGTTGACCCATTCCGTTTCACTGTCATCCACGATTCATTGCATCACTGCCCTTGTTAGTTAAATGTTGGGATCGTGGAGGTAACTGACTTCTGTTTACAAATTCCATATCCTTCTACTGACTCCATCCCACTCCTGGCCAATATCTAAAGGTGAAACAGACGAATCAGAATAGTGGTGATCCCTTTGGGCATGAGCTGACTCCTGATACCACACCGAGACGATTCCTAATTTTAACTACGAACACCTCCAGAATATACCTCATTGGCTCATCCCACCTTTTTTGAGCCTTGAGCTATGAAATTTTAATGATGTCAAGAATCTGCTTTTGACACTCCCAGCGTCAAACCTGCAGCAGCAATTATGAGTCAATAACACACGCCTCCTATCCGACCTGATACCAAAACCTATTCCATCCATCATTCCTGTGCGTGAAGGGGTCAGAGTGAAGCCCACACGATATTGCTGAGCCCTTCAATCTCTCTCCATTCATGTCATACTCTGCCTTTCATTCTTCCTGAAAATTGAAGTTGTGTGAAAAATGCAACCGTTTTCAGTTTTGTATACCATCTGTCAAGTCTTTGGCCATTGATTAACGTGTCTATATTCATTTAGATTAGATTAGATTACTTTACAGTGTGGAAACAGGCCCTTCGGCCCAACAAGTCCACACCGACCTGCCAAAGCACAAACCAACCCATACCCCTACATTTACCCCTTACCTAACACTACGGACAATTTAGCATGGCCAATTCACCTGACCTGCACATCTTTGGACTGTGGGAGGAAACCGGAGCACCCGGAGCACACCCACGCAGACACAGGGAGAATGTGCAAACTCCGCACAGTCGGTCGCCTGAGGCGGGAATTGAACCTGGGTCTCTGGCGCTGTGAGGCAGCAGTGCTAACCACTGTGCCACCGTAACGCCCAAGTTGTATATGTTCCATTTGCAGTCTCTCCATTTCTTTCTGATGATTCAGTTATCTGTCATCACCACATTTACTTATTGAACGCTTTATTTCCGCTCATCAAAGTCATTGATACAGATCGCAGCTACTCGGGGGCCCCGCGTTGATCAGTGTGGGACTGCAATGGTTTACATTCCATAAACCTAAAAAAAAGACTGAATTATGTCTGATGTCCTTTTCCAGCTCAATAACCGATCCTCCCTCAATTGTTGGTAACTCACTTGATGGGCTGAATGTTCCATCATAAAAAAAACTAATTAGTACATAAGAAAGAGGAACTATTGAACCCCTCGAACCTGATTCAACTTTGGTTTGATTATGGCTGAACTCATCTCAGCCTCCCTCCGTATTCATGCTAATCCTCCAAACATGTTCGCATACTTAATGTCTCGACAGCCTTGTAGTCGAGGG
Source organism: Chiloscyllium plagiosum (assembly GCF_037043375.1). NCBI lineage: Eukaryota > Metazoa > Chordata > Chondrichthyes > Orectolobiformes > Hemiscylliidae > Chiloscyllium > Chiloscyllium plagiosum. The sequence continues at coordinate 653,341 of NW_028270179.1, read as the reverse complement.
CAGTGAATTCCTCTGGTTCATAACCATTTCACAGGAATAATTTCAACTCATCTCTCGTTAAATCTGCTACACTTTTTTCCGAAAACTGGCTTAGTGATACAGTTTGGAATGTCTGGAGACCAGTGTTGTGTGATGTGCCACAAGGATCATAACGGCGGCACTCATTGTTTGTTACATGGTAAATGATTTAGCTGAAAATATTGGATAGTTGTCCCTATATTTCCAGATGACACCAAGACTGGTAGCATGGAGGTTTACCATGATGTTGCCTGGTATGGTAGGAAGATCGTATGAGGAAAGGCTGAGGCACTTGGGGTTGTTTTCATTGGAGAAAAGAAGGTTTAGGGGTGACTTGATAGAGGTGTACAAGATGATTAGGGGTTTAGATCGGGTTGACAGTGAGAACCTTTTTCCACGTATGGAGTCAGCTATTACAAGGGTGCATAGCTTTAAATTAAGGGGGGGGGGTAGGTATAGGACAGATGTTAGGGGTAGGTTCTTTACTCAGCGAGTCGTGAGTTCATGGAATGCCCTGCCAGTAGCAGTGGTGGACTCTCCCTCTTTATGGGCATTTAAGCGGGCATTGGATAGGCATATGGAGGATAGTGGGCTAGTGTAGGTTAGGTGGGCTTGGATCGGCGCAACATCGAGGGCCGAAGGGCCTGTACTCTTCTATGTTCTATGTTCTATGTTCATGGTTAATAGCAAAGAGGAAGGTTGTAGCATATAGGAAGATATGGACAGTTTGCTCAGATGCCCAGACCAATGCCAGATGGTACTTCACCTTGATAAGAGCGACGTGTTCCTCCTTGGAAGAAGAAACAAGCTGAAGGAGTATTTAATGAACAACAAATCACTCGGTAGCTTAGCGGGAGAAATGTATCTTCGGATAATTAATAACAGATCACTGAAGTCAGCAGAATGCATAAACCGTATTGTTAAGAATGCAGATGGGAGTGCCGTTCATCAGTTTTTGCATACAATAAAGGAACAGCAAAATATTGATGGAGATTTCAGTGTTGGCGAGGCCTTTACTGAAGTATTGTGTACAGTTTGTTGATCTCACTGTGATTGCACTCGAGTAGGTACAGTGGAATATCACCAAGATGTCGCCTGGGTTGGAGAAATTGAGCTGTTAAGAGAGATTACATAGGCTTGTATTCTTTTCTTTAGAACAGAAAAATTGAGGGGAGAAATGTTTTGAGTTGTATCAGAATATGAGGGGATTGCATAGGATGAAAAGAGAGCAGCTGCACCACTTGTTTGAGAAGTTAATCATAAAATGGAACACAAGTAGTTAAAAACCGAGCAAGTCAAATATCGTAACATTCGAGGATTTGGGACAAGTGCAAGAAATTATGCTTAGTGTTTCAGTGTTTGTTAAGTCAGTGCTGACTCAATGGGCCAAAGGGTAATTTATCCAATGTATCATTCCATTAATAGCCCATTCAGCCCTTTGAACTTTCTTCAAGATTTAAAACAGTCCATGACTGATTTGCCAACTCGGTGCCCTATTTCAGCGTTCTTATTGTTAGACTACTTTTCCCCTTTACTGAAATATGTCCTTCCGGAGAACAGCTTTGCGTTGTCCGCATTATATTTCGATCAGAAATCAAGAGAAATGAACAGTTAGCTTGATTAGACCATTGAGTCCTTGGAGATTTCCACGTTATTCAATATTGTCATGGCAGCTCTCAACTCGGCATCAAATCCATGTTCATAAATATTCAAACAGTTACCAATTTTAAAACATCCACTCTCTCATTTCTCAATGTTTCCACATTCACCCCTCTCTGGGTAGTGAATTCAAAATATTCACAATCCTTTGTCAAAAGTAATTTGCCAACATTTCTGTTTTAAATCTGCTGTGCCTTACCCTAAAATTGTGCTCCAGGCTTTTTGATTGCTACATCTGCTTCATCAAAATCACTTTCCATCGTACGGATGTTAGGCTATCTTCTCACATTCTTCTAAACTCTAGAGACTGCATACGCCTAAACCCTTTAATTTCTCCTTATAAGGCAAACTAATAATCTTCGGCACTTGTCAATTGAAAGTTCTCTGAACTGCCTGGAAGACAACATGTGAAGAACAGTATTGAGGTTTAGAGAGACCGTAATCAACTACTGCTGGTATGAAGTCTGATATTCACAACTCCAACACTCCAGACTTTTGGTTCTTCCAGTTTCACTGAATCACTGCTAGGACATCCCTGAAGACAGAATTTCATGGCAGCACCTTGTGTTTTGCTTCACTACCCGCATCCTAAAGTAGTTGCAAATTTTCAGTGTGAGAACAACTCCACCAACAGTGAAGAAGCTCATCCCTGCCCAAGAAATCACAGACTTGCACTCATATCTGCCATTACAAGGGCCGTGCACCATAATTATTCATCCTGCACAGAAGACTTCAAGTGCAAGACTCGTTCCATGAGAATGTGAACAGCATGTGTAAATACAGAAAAATAGGAACTATGAGAGAGGATAGACCATTAGTCTGCTCAAGCTTGCTCCATCATTCACTCCGATCATCCACCTCAGTCCCTATTCCTAGTCCCACATAGGCCAGATCCTTTAGGCCCTATGAACTACACTTAACTATATTCAACGTTTTGGCCTCAACCAACTTCTGAAGCAGTGAATTCCACAAACTGTGTGCTCTGTTGGTGAAGAGCTTTCTTCATATCTCAGACCTACGCGGTATTCTTGGGCTGTTTTTAAAATCACACAACACCAGGTAATAGTCCAAAAGCGCCTATCCAACCACCTGAAGAAGGAGCGATGCTGCAAATGCTAATGTTTCCAAATAAAGTGTTTGGACAGCAAATTTGTGTTGTCTGATTTTTAACTTTGCCCACCTCAGTCTAACACCGGCTCCTGCACATCCTCAGACCGTGACTACCTCTCCTTTGGCAACATCGTTCCTGCAATTACAGTCGGCAGAGGTTGGAGAGATCACAACCACAAGGTATCCCCTCAGTTAATCTTCCATCATTCAGAATTGCATATCATCCCTGGTATGGTCCTAATTCTCAGATTATGCCCCCTCGTTCTAGATCCACATGTACTGGAAATAATTTACCTTCGAATACCCTGTCTGCTTCTGTTCATATCGTGATGATTTCAATCAGATCACACCTTATTCTTGAAAATTCTAAAGAAAACAAACTTCATTTACATTATGTATTCTTATAACGTAAGCCCTAAAATCCACCTATCATTTACATAAACAAAAGTTGCATGCTATTAAAAGCAGCACTCTACAATCTGTCCTGAGGAACATCAAACAAATTCGTACCGTACGTTAATTACTTCCTGGGAAATCTCAAATCACCCAACTAAATCAGGAAGAGATGACACGGAATGGTCAATGCTCCCACACGTTCATTAAAGTCGGTTAAAAATTGTAAAGATCCGTAAAGTGGGGAGATTTTGACATAAATTGATAGGGTTTTTTGTTCCTATTTGTGTTCTTCTTGCCTTGTACTATGCGTTACAACATTTTTAGGACATCAGAATCCGTAGGCTATTCAACCTCTCGATTGCTCTGTAAACCAATTTAGCATACTTTTCTTTTTGTCCATATCTCATATTGCCTTCATTTAACAAAACAGAAGTCCATCTCACGTTTAAAATTAAAATCTGGTCCAACATCAACTGCCATTTGTAGAAAGGAGTTTGAAATGTCTGCCGCCATTATGCATCGAAATGCTTCCTAATACCTCCCCTGAATGGTATGGTCCTAATTCTCAGATTATGCCCCCTCATTCTAGATCCACATGTACTGGAAATAATTTACCTTCGAATACTCTGTCTGCTTCTGTTCATATCGTGATGATTTCAATCAGATCACACCTTATTCTTGAAAATTCTAAAGAAAACAAACTTCATTTACATTATGTATTCTTATAACGTAAGCCCTAAAATCCACCTATCATTTACATAAACCAAAGTTGCCTGTCCTCCAAGGTCAATGTGTTCTTTCAAAATGCGGTGCCGAGATCTCCTCACAGCCCTTCAACTGCGGTTGTACAAGGTATTTGTATAACTATATTATGACATTTATGTCCCTGTACTAGAATATTCTGTGTATAAATTTAGCATTCCATTAGGCGTTTTTTTTTAATGACTTTATTCATTCTTTGAGAAAATTTAACTTGGCTGTTCTAATTAAACAGACAGTGTTCAATTAGTGTGACACTTGATGGATATCCAGTGAATAGTTTATTTTCATCTGTGCATCTTTATTACGCTAAACAGGTCCGGTTTAACTGATCTTACTGCATGTCCATCCTGTCAACAGCAGGTAAAATCACTCCAAAATGTCATTAGTTAATGTGATGCTTTCGCATTTATTAATAAGTAGCAGCATACGCTGTCATTGTTTCACAGGATCATCTATCAATTCCTTATCCATTTAACCCCTTTACAGTAAACCCCGTGACGATTGTGGGCGGCACGGTGGCACAGTGGTTAGCACTGCTGCCTCACAGCGCCAGAGACCCGGGTTCAATTCCCGCCTCAGGCGACTGACTGTGTGGAGTTTGCACGTTCTCCCCGTGTCTGCATGGGTTTCCTCCGGGTGCTCCGGTTTCCTCCCACAGTCAAAAGATGTGCAGGTTAGGTGAATTGGCCATGCTAAATTGCCCGTAGTGTTAGGTTAGGGGTAAATGTAAGGATATGGGTGTGTTGCGCTTCGGCGGGGCGGTGTGGACTTGTTGGGCCGAAGGGCCTGTTTCCACATGGTAATGTAATCTAATCTAATGTAAAAAAAGTAATATAATAATGTAATCTAAATGTATAATGTAATGTAATCTTAAAAATGTAATGTATAATGTAATGTAATGTGATTGTGATCATGTTGCGAGGTAGTTATGCATTACCCTCCACCTAATACTGATGGTGATTATCTTTGACTTGGTATTTCGGCACATTCCAATTGTTTTTCACACACAAGTCACCCGTTTGTAATGTCCTTGCTTTATGTTGCCACTTACTCTTTGGTTCACCGTCAGTTTTACTTTTGATCGATTGGTGTCTCTTTGTTGCCATAGGCTGTAAACACACTATTGTACTTAGAAAGCAGAGGCTTTGATTCTGGGAACTGTGACTGTCCTAAATCGCCGAAAGAATATTTTCTGGTATTTTATGTTGCCACATTAATATTCAGTTGGGAATGACCCTTGGCTTTGTGCGATTACAGAGAATGCATAATTCTCACAAGTTTGGGGTTGCATCGAATTCCCTGATCACATCTTAACGCCAGGTGTTCCAGTTGTTCTCATTCTGCTGCTTAATGTCTTAACGGTCAAACATATTTTAGTGGCTATTCGAGTGCACAAGAGTCTTGGCCTTCATAACACTGACAAGAGTCACAAATATCCAAAAAATGGGGACCCGAAGAAAATCTATCTTTTTACTGTTTGTAATATCAGGAAATTTCATTCTCCCTTTGTCCATATTAATGGTATATTGTGTATGGAACCGGGTGTTCCGCTTGGGATATAAGTCAATGCATCCACATCGTTTTTTCGGGAATTGGGATGTATGCTTCTGCTCCTCAGTTGCTGCGCAAACACTGCAATTTATGTCGTAACGCAGTCAAAGTTCAGAGAACAGCAAAAGCTCATGGCGAACTCTCCACTGACGCAATTGGAAACACTCAGTAAATTCTAATGCAGATTAAAAACATAATTACAAGTGCTGACCTTTAAATGTCACGATCTGTTCCAATATCGTGCCAAACGAATGTGGTCCACATCAGTAGGATTGGGGATAATATCCAAATGTAGTGGAGAGAAAGTGGTTGGAGGGGAGGGAGGATGGGGTGTTATTAGGTAATGTAGTGGTGAGAAAGTGGTTGGAGGGGTGGGAGGATGGGGTGTTATTAGGTAATGTAGTGGTGAGAAAGTGGTTGGAGGGGAGGAAGGATGGGGTGTTATTAGGTAATGTAGTGGTGAGAAAGTGGTTGGAGGGGAGGGAGGATGGGGTGTTATTAGGTAATGTAGTGGTGAGAAAGAGGTTGGAGGGGAGGGAGGATGGGGTGTTATTAGGTAATGTAGTGGTGAGAAAGTGGTTGGAGGGGAGGGAGGATGGGGTGTTATTAGGTAATGTAGTGGTGAGAAAGTGGTTGGAGGGGTGGGAGGATGGGGTGTTATTAGGTAATGTAGTGGTGAGAAAGTGGTTGGAGGGGAGGGAGGATGGGGTGTTATTAGGTAATGTAGTGGTGAGAAAGTGGTTGGAGGGGAGGGAGGATGGGGTGTTATTAGGTAATGTAGTGGTGAGAAAGTGGTTGGAGGGGAGGGAGAATGGGGTGTTATTAGGTAATGTAGTGGTGAGAAAGTGGTTGGAGGGGAGGGAGGATGGGGTGTTATTAGGTAATGTAGTGGTGAGAAAGTGGTTGGAGGGGAGGGAGGATGGGGTGTTATTAGGTAATGTAGTGGTGAGAAAGTGGTTGGAGGGGAGGGGGGATGGGGTGTTATTAGGTAATGTAGTGGTGAGAAAGTGGTTGGAGGGGAGGGAGGATGGGGTGTTATTAGGTAATGTAGTGGTGAGAAAGTGGTTGGAGGGGAGGGAGGATGGGGTGTTATTAGGTAATGTAATGGTGAGAAAGTGGTTGGAGGGGAGGGAGGATGGGGTGTTATTAGGAAATGTAGTGGTGTGAAAGGGGTTGGAGGGGAGGGAGGATGGGGTGTTATTAGGAAATGTAGTGGTGTGAAAGTGGTTGGAGGGGAGGGAGGATGGGGTGTTATTAGGAAATGTAGTGGTGAGAAAGTGGTTGGAGGGGAGGGAGGATGGGGTGTTATTAGGTAATGTATTGGTGAGAAAGTGGTTGGAGGGGAGGGAGGATGGGGTGTTATTAGGTAATTTAGTGGTGAGAAAGTGGTTGGAGGGGAGGGAGGATGGGGTTTTATTAGGTAATGTAGTGGTGAGAAAGTGGTGGGAGGGGAGGGAGGATGGGGTGTTATTAGGTAATTTAGTGGTGAGAAAGTGGTTGGAGGGGAGGGAGGATGGGGTGTTATTAGGTAATGTAGTGGTGTGAAAGTGGTTGGAGGGGAGGGAGGATGGGGTGTTATTAGGTAATGTAGGGGTGTGAAAGTGGTTGGAGGGGAGGGAGGATGGGGTGTTATTAGGTAATGTAGTGGTGAGAAAGTGGTTGGAGGGGAGGGAGGATGGGGTGTTATTAGGTAATGTAATGGTGAGAAAGTGGTTGGAGGGGAGGGAGGATGGGGTGTTATTAGGTAATGTAGTGGTGAGAAAGTGGTTGGAGGGGAGGGAGGATGGGGTGTTATTAGGTAATTTAGTGGTGAGAAAGTGGTTGGAGGGGAGGGAGGATGGGGTTTTATTAGGTAATGTAGTGGTGAGAAAGTGGTTGGAGGGGAGGGAGGATGGGGTGTTATTAGGTAATTTAGTGGTGAGAAAGTGGTTGGAGGGGAGGGAGGATGGGGTGTTATTAGGAAATGTAGTGGTGAGAAAGTGGTTGGAGGGGAGGGAGGATGGGGTGTTATTACGTAATGTAGTGGTGAGAAAGTGGTTGGAGGGGAGGGAGGATGGGGTGTTATTAGGTAATGTAGTGGTGAGAAAGTGGTTGGAGGGGAGGGAGGATGGGGTGTTATTAGGTAATGTAGTGGTGAGAAATTGGTTGGAGGGGAGGGACGATGGGGTGTTATTAGGAAATGTAGTGGTGAGAAAGTGGTTGGAGGGGAGGGAGGATGGGGTGTTATTAGGAAATGTCGTGGTGTGAAAGTGGTTGGAGGGGAGGGAGGATGGGGTGTTATTAGGAAATGTAGTGGTGAGAAAGTGGTTGGAGGGGAGGGAGGATGGGGTGTTATTAGGTAATGTAGTGGTGAGAAAGTGGTTGGAGGGGAGGGGGGATGGGGTGTTATTAGGGAATGTAATGGTGAGAAAGTGGTTGGAGGGGTGGGAGGATGGGGTGTTATTAGGTAATGTAGTGATGTGAAAGTGGTTGGAGGGGAGGCAGGATGGGGTGTTATTAGGTAATGTAGTGGTGTGAAAGTGGTTGGAGGGGTGGGAGGATGGGTGTTATTAGGAAATGTAGTGGTGGGAAAGTGGTTGGAGGGGAGGGAGGATGGGGTGTTATTAGGTAATTTAGTGGTGAGAAAGTGGTTGGAGGGGTTGGAGGATGGGGTGTTATTAGGTAATGTAGTGGTGAGAAATTGGTTGGAGGGGAGGGAGGATGGGGTGTTATTAGGTAATGTAGTGGTGAGAAATTGGTTGGAGGGGAGGGAGGATGGGGTGTTATTTGGTAATGTAGTGGTGAGAAAGTGGTTGGAGGGGAGGGAGGATGGGGTGTTATTAGGTAATGTAGTGGTGAGAAAGTGGTTGGAGGGGAGGGAGGATGGGGTGTTATTTGGTAATGTAGTGGTGAGAAAGTGGTTGGAGGGGAGGGAGGATGGGGTGTTATTAGGTAATGTAGTGGTGAGAAAGTGGTTGGAGGGGAGGGAGGATGGGGTGTTATTAGGTAATGTAGTGGTGAGAAAGTGGTTGGAGGGGAGGGAGGATGGGGTGTTATTAGGTAATGTAGTGGTGAGAAAGTGGTTGGAGGGGAGGGAGGATGGGGTGTTATTAGGTAATGTAATGGTGAGAAAGTGGTTGGAGGGGAGGGAGGATGGGGTGTTATTAGGTAATGTAGTGGTGAGAAAGTGGTTGGAGGGGAGGGAGGATGGGGTGTTATTTGGTAATGTAGTGGTGAGAAAGTGGTTGGAGGGGAGGGAGGATGGGGTGTTATTAGGTAATGTAGTGGTGAGAAAGTGGTTGGAGGGGAGGGAGGATGGGGTGTTATTTGGTAATGTAGTGGTGAGAAAGTGGTTGGAGGGGAGGGAGGATGGGGTGTTATTTGGTAATGTAGTGGTGAGAAAGTGGTTGAAGGGGTGGGACGATGGGGTGTTATTAGGAAATGTAGTGGTGAGAAAGTGGTTGGAGGGGAGGGAGGATGGGTGTTATTAGGTAATGTAGTGGTGAGAAAGTGGTTGGAGGGGAGGGAGTATGGGGTGTTATTAGGTAATGTAGTGGTGAGAAAGTGGTTGGAGGGGAGGGAGGATGGGGTGTTATTAGGTAATGTAGTGGTGAGAAAGTGGTTGGGGGGGAGGGAGGATGGGGTGTTATTAGGAAATGTAGTGGTGAGAAAGTGGTTGGAGGGGAGGGAGGATGGGGTGTTATTAGGTAATGTAGTGGTGAGAAAGTGGTTGGAGGGGTGGGAGGATGGGGTGTTATTAGGTAATGTATTGGTGAGAAAGTGGTTGGAGGGGAGGGAGGATGGGGTGTTATTAGGTAATGTAGTGGTGAGAAAGTGGTTGGAGGGGAGGGAGGATGGGGTGTTATTAGGTAATGTAGTGGTGAGAAAGTGGTTGGGGGGGAGATGGATGGGGTGTTATTAGGAAATGTAGTGGTGAGAAAGTGGTTGGAGGGGTGGGAGGATGGGGTGTTATTAGGTAATGTCGTGGTGAGAAAGTGGTTGGAGGGGAGGCAGGATGGGGTGTTATTAGGTAATGTAGTGGTGAGAAAGTTGTTAGAGGGGAGGGAGGATGGGGTGTTATTAGGTAATGTAGTGGTGAGAAAGTGGTTGGAGGGGAGGGAGGATGGGGTGTTATTAGGTAATGTAGTGGTGAGAAAGTGGTTGGAGGGGAGGGAGGATGGGGTGTTATTAGGTAATGTAATGGTGAGAAAGTGGTTGGAGGGGAGGGAGGATGGGGTGTGATTAGGTAATGTAGTGGTGAGAAAGTGGTTGGAGGGGAGGGAGGATGGGGTGTTATTAGGTAATGTAGTGATGAGAAAGTGGTTGGAGGGGTGGGAGGATGGGGTGTTATGAGGTAATGTAATGGTGAGAAAGTGGTTGGAGGGGAGGGAGGATGGGTGTTATTAGGTAATGTAGTGGTGAGAAAGTGGTTGGAGGGGAGGGAGGATGGGGTGTGATTAGGTAATGTAGTGGTGAGAAAGTGGTTGGAGGGGTGGGAGGATGGGGTGTTATTAGGTAATGTAGTGGTGAGAAAGTGGTTGGAGGGGAGGGAGGATGGGTGTTATTAGGTAATGTAGTGGTGAGAAAGTGGTTGGAGGGGAGGGAGGATGGGGTGTTATTAGGTAATGTAGTGGTGAGAAAGTGGTTGGAGGGGAGGGAGGATGGGGTGTTATTAGGTAATGTAGTGGTGAGAAAGTGGTTGGAGGGGAGGGAGGATGGGTGTTATTAGGTAATGTAGTGGTGAGAAAGTGGTTGGAGGGGAGGGAGGATGGGGTGTTATTAGGTAATGTAGTGGTGAGAAAGTGGTTGGAGGGGTGGGAGGATGGGGTGTTATTAGGAAATGTAGTGGTGAGAAAGTGGTTGGAGGGGAGGCAGGATGGGGTGTTATTAGGTAATGTAGTGGTGAGAAAGTGGTTGGAGGGGAGGGAGGATGGGGTGTTATTAGGTAATGTAGTGGTGAGAAAGTGGTTGGAGGGGAGGGAGGATGGGGTGTTATTAGGTAATGTAGTGGTGAGAAAGTGGTTGGAGGGGAGGCAGGATGGGGTGTTATTAGGTAATGTAGTGGTGAGAAAGTGGTTGGAGGGGTGGGAGGATGGGGTGTTATTAGGTAATGTAGTGGTGAGAAAGTGGTTGGAGGGGTGGGAGGATGCGGTGTTATTAGGTAATGTAGTGATGTGAAAGTGGTTGGAGGGGAGGCAGGATGGGGTGTTATTAGGTAATGTAGTGGTGTGAAAGTGGTTGGAGGGGTGGGAGGATGGGGTGTTATTAGGTAATGTAGTGGTGAGGAAGTGGTTGGAGGGGTGGGAGGATGGGTGTTATTAGGAAATGTAGTGGTGAGAAAGTGGTTGGAGGGGAGGGAGGATGGCGTGTTATTAGGTAATTTAGTGGTGAGAAAGTGGTTGGAGGGGTTGGAGGATGGGGTGTTATTAGGTAATGTAGTGGTGAGAAAGTGGTTGGAGGGGAGGGAGGATGGGGTGTTATTAGGTAATGTAGTGGTGAGAAAGTGGTTGGAGGGGTGGGAGGATGGGGTGTTATTAGGTAATGTAGTGGTGAGAAAGTGGTTGGAGGGGAGGGAGGATGGGGTGTTATTAGGTAATGTAGTGGTGAGAAAGTGGTTGGAGGGGAGGGAGGATGGGGTGTTATTAGGTAATGTAGTGGTGAGAAAGTGGTTGGAGGGGAGGGAGGATGGGGTGTTATTAGGTAATGTAGTGGTGAGAAAGTGGTTGGAGGGGAGGGAGGATGGGGTGTTATTCGGTAATGTAGTGGTGAGAAAGTGGTTGGAGGGGAGGGGGGATGGGGTGTTATTAGGTAATGTAATGGTGAGAAAGTGGTTGGAGGGGTGGGAGGATGCGGTGTTATTAGGTAATGTAGTGATGTGAAAGTGGTTGGAGGGGAGGCAGGATGGGGTGTTATTAGGTAATGTAGTGGTGTGAAAGTGGTTGGAGGGGTGGGAGGATGGGGTGTTATTAGGTAATGTAGTGGTGAGGAAGTGGTTGGAGGGGTGGGAGGATGGGTGTTATTAGGAAATGTAGTGGTGAGAAAGAGGTTGGAGGGGAGGGAGGATGGCGTGTTATTAGGTAATTTAGTGGTGAGAAAGTGGTTGGAGGGGTTGGAGGATGGGGTGTTATTAGGTAATGTAGTGGTGAGAAATTGGTTGGAGGGGAGGGAGGATGGGGTGTTATTAGGTAATGTAGGGGTGAGAAAGTGGTTGGAGGGGAGGGAGGATGGGGTGTTATTAGGTAATGTAGTGGTGAGAAAGTGGTTGGAGGGGAGGGAGGATGGGGTGTTATTAGGTAATGTAGTGGTGAGAAAGTGGTTGGAGGGGAGGGAGGATGGGGTGTTATTAGGTAATGTAGTGGTGAGAAAGTGGTTGGAGGGGTGGGAGGATGGGGTGTTATTAGGTAATGTAGTGGTGAGAAATTGGTTGGAGGGGAGGGAGGATGGGGTGTTATTTGGTAATGTAGTGGTGAGAAAGTGGTTGGAGGGGAGGGAGGATGGGGTGTTATTAGGTAATGTAGTGGTGAGAAAGTGGTTGGAGGGGAGGGAGGATGGGGTGTTATTTGGTAATGTAGTGGTGAGAAAGTGGTTGGAGGGGAGGGAGGATGGGGTGTTATTAGGTAATGTAGTGGTGAGAAAGTGGTTGGAGGGGAGGGAGAATGGGGTGTTATTAGGAAATGTAGTGGTGAGAAAGTGGTTGGAGGGGTGGGAGGATGGGGTGTTATTAGGTAATGTCGTGGTGAGAAAGTGGTTGGAGGGGAGGCAGGATGGGGTGTTATTAGGTAATGTAGTGGTGAGAAAGTGGTTGGAGGGGAGGGAGGATGGGGTGTTATTAGGTAATGTAGTGGTGAGAAAGTGGTTGGAGGGGAGGGAGGATGGGGTGTTATTAGGTAATGTAGTGGTGAGAAAGTGGTTGGAGGGGAGGGAGGATGGGGTGTTATTAGGTAATGTAGTGGTGAGAAAGTGGTTGGAGGGGAGGGAGGATGGGGTGTTATTAGGTAATGTAGTGGTGAGAAAGTGGTTGGAGGGGAGGGAGGATGGGGTGTTATTAGGTAATGTAGTGGTGAGAAAGTGGTTGTAGGGGTGGGAGGATGGGGTGTTATTAGGTAATGTAGTGGTGAGAAAGTGGTTGGAGGGGTGGGAGGATGGGGTGTTATTAGGTAATGTAGTGGTGAGAAAGTGGTTGGAGGGGAGGGAGGATGGGCTGTTATTAGGTAATGTTGTGGTGAGAAAGTGGTTGGAGGGGTGGGAGGATGGGGTGTTATTAGGTAATGTAATGGTGAGAAAGTGGTTGGAGGGGAGGGAGGATGGGGTGTTATTAGGTAATGTAGTGGTGAGAAAGTGGTTGGAGGGGAGGGAGGATGGGGTGTTATTTGGTAATGTAGTGGTGAGAAAGTGGTTGGAGGGGAGGGAGGATGGGGTGTTATTAGGTAATGTAGTGGTGAGAAAGTGGTTGGAGGGGAGGGAGGATGGGGTGTTATTAGGTAATGTAGTGGTGAGAAAGTGGTTGGAGGGGAGGGAGGATGGGGTATTATTAGGAAATGTAGTGGTGAGAAAGTGGTTGGAGGGGAGGGAGGATGGGGTGTTATTAGGTAATGTAGTGGTGAGAAAGTGGTTGGAGGGGAGGGAGGATGGGGTGTTATTAGGTAATGTAATGGTGAGAAAGTGGTTGGAGGGGAGGGAGGATGGGGTGTTATTAGGTAATGTAGTGGTGAGAAAGTGGTTGGAGGGGAGGGAGGATGGGGTGTTATTAGGTAATGTCGTGGTGAGAAAGTGGTTGGAGGGGAGGGAGGATGGGGTGTTATTAGGTAATGTAGTGGTGAGAAAGTGGTTGGAGGGGTGGGAGGATGGGGTGTTATTAGGTAATGTAGTGGTGAGAAAGTGGTTGGAGGGGAGGGAGGATGGGGTGTTATTGGGTAATGTAGTGGTGAGAAAGTGGTTGGAGGGGAGGGAGGATGGGGTGTTATTAGGTAATGTAGTGGTGAGAAAGTGGTTGGAGGGGAGGGAGGATGGGGTGTTATTAGGTAATGTAGTGGTGAGAAAGTGGTTGGAGGGGAGGGAGGATGGGGTGTTATTAGGAAATGTAGTGGTGAGAAAGTGGTTGGAGGGGAGGGAGGATGGGGTGTTATTAGGAAATGTAGTGGTGAGAAAGTGGTTGGTGGGGAGGGAGGATGGGGTGTTATTAGGTAATGTAGTGGTGAGAAAGTGGTTGGAGGGGAGGGAGGATGGGGTGTTATTAGGTAATGTAGTGGTGAGAAAGTGGTTGGAGGGGAGGGAGGATGGGGTGTTATTAGGTAATGTAGTGGTGAGAAAGTGGTTGGAGGGGAGGGAGGATGGGGTGTTATTGGGTAATGTAGTGGTGAGAAAGTGGTTGGAGGGGAGGGAGGATGGGGTGTTATTAGGTAATGTAGGGGTGAGAAAGTGGTTGGAGGGGAGGGAGGATGGGGTGTTATTAGGTAATGTAGGGGTGAGAAAGTGGTTGGAGGGGTGGGAGGATGGGGTGTTATTAGGTAATGTAATGGTGTGAAAGTGGTTGGAGGGGAGGGAGGATGGGGTGTTATTAGGTAATGTAGGGGTGAGAAAGTGGTTGGAGGGGTGGGAGGATGGGGTGTTATTAGGTAATGTAATGGTGAGAAAGTGGTTGGGGGGTGGGAGGATGGGGTGTTATTAGGTAATGTAGTGGTGAGAAAGTGGTTGGAGGGGTGGGAGGATGGGGTGTTATTGGTTAAGTTGTGGTTATTGAATTGGAGTAATTAATCCGCTTATGTAGACCAGGAAAACACTTGAGGAGGAACATCAGTGTGGTCCCGTTTTCCGTGTGCGCATGTCCCGGGCTAATGTTTCAGAACTATTGATACGCCTTTCACTAAGAGGAAGTGATGATTCTGAATGTTCCACGCGATTCATGAATCCAAAGGTAGTTCGACACGTTGTTGCAATAACCATGAAGGAGAATAAGAGGGCAATGCATGATCAAGGAAAGCAGCATCCTGTTGTTGGAGAGCAAATGGAGTTGGGAGTGGAATGATGAGTTGGCCTCGGCTCGCATCCACAAACCCTCGAACAGTGGCTAAGGTGGGAGAGACTGGCGGAGTGAGGATGTGGAATGATAACTGGGCCATTCCCAGTCTCGCACCTGATGTTGCCATAATAATAACCTCGCAGCAGCCGATATATGATCAGGAACAATGCTGCTCCATCTGCAAATTACATTGATAGATGTTCAACGCGAATTTCGTCTTAATTTTCTTCACATAAATCCAACATCATTATTTTGTAACCAATAATGAAACAAAAAGCACAGTGTGGGAAAAGGGGATCCCCTTTTGATTTCGGAAACCATTTCCCCTCGCGAAGAGGGGGACATACCACAATATCAGTGAAGACCCAAGCTATACTCGTGAATTTATTGTGAACAAGCCATTTCCTACTCGGCCGAAAGACGATAACTTAACGACCTGCTGATGGGATTCTCTCGCTGACCCACACCCATTGGCAGGCACCCTGAGGGTTTCTCTCTCTGTGGGGAACCCCAGCTAAACCAACGGTCCCACAGACAAGTTTAAACAAAGTACTTGATATTGATGACCACAGGTCATAAGCAATTATGCACAGGATGTGGCTGTTTGTTAAAATAATCGGTGCTGTCAAACCAATAGTATCATTCACCCTTTTCAATATTATTAAACTATTTACCGTAGTTAGACCTGTATTCTTTTGTAATCAGTTACCAACGATTTATAACCCTTTACAAACTGCACACGCCTATAATTGAGCAATGAGGTGACGACTCATCAGTGCGGGGCGGCCATTCTGTAACTGAACTATCGCCGCACCCTTCCTCGGATACTGTGGAGTAACAAGTGCGTCAAATTCACCAGGTCTGCATATGAGCTTTATTTGAAATTGAACAATTCTCCGACACATAGAACTATGCATGCGGGAAATTGGAAATGCAAACAGAAACTGCTGGTAAAACTCTCTAAAATTGATGAAAAAGGGTTAAAGGACCAAATTGGTAACAATGATTTCTCTCCACAGATGCTCCCACGCATGCTGAATTTTCCCAGCGAATTCTTCGTCATTACTCTCTAGTTCCTCTCGTTCAGATGCTTGTCCTATTGGATTCTTAAGGTGCTTGAGAGCACAAATTATGTTTCCCATCATGGGAAAACCTAGGATATACACTCAGAAAAAAAATTGACCGCCAATTTGAGACGGAGATGAGGAGAACTGTTTTCTCTCAGAGAGATGAAAATCTTTCGAAGACCTGGCCAGAGAGCGTTTTGCATCGAGTGATTGTGTAAGTTTAAGGCAGAGACAGTTCAGGGTACTGAATCAATGGTGACAGTGAACACGCACGTATGTGGACGAGAGGAATGATGGAGCACTCTCAAGGGGTCTGATCATGATCCCATTTCTTACGTGCATTTGAAAGTCTTAAACTAAACATCGATTGTTCCGCAAGAGCCTTAGATTTGAAGACCAAACACAGATTACCCATTTTATTTCAGGGGCTTTCGATTGTCATTTCCACTTGAATCCTCTTTCTTTGAAGCCACTCCCATTTGTCAATGATACACCTACTATGGGGAATGGTGCCTTGCTGTCTGTACTATCCCGTCATCAAGACTGCAATGTGTCAACCCAGAGGAATCAGAACGTTTCAGTCGCTAGGTGGGAAGTGCAAGGGTGAAAATCAGAAACCTTTCTGGTGAGATTCGAATGCCACCACCCTAAATATTACCTAGTTGCAGTAATAACAGGACATTTTCTCCAGAGAGCGACGTGTGAGACAAGCTGGGAAAGACAAGAGTAAATTAGACAGATATTTGCAGACTCTCTGATTAATGAGAAACAGAACAGGAGACAAAGCCACTCTTTGATTCCAGTTACCATACATCTCCATTAATGATTTGCTCTTTGTCATGCTGCTGAGTACTTTGGTTTTTAATTTAAATAGCGCCGACTCACCAGCCATTTCATTACAATCCCGAGGAGGAGAGACATCAGAATGTGGAAAGCTTATCTCATTCTCGTTGGGCTCATAGTGCTGAACAAGTCCAGCAAGAGCGATGAAGGGATAGGAGCGAGGGCGGTAATCCGAGGTAGTAAGTATCAGTTCTCAACCTATACAGAGCCCTCAAGTCTTCCAATCAATTGGTCAACGCTGATCTCTGTGGTTCTACAAACGAAGTGTGGTGCAGGGTGGGGACACGTGCCCAAAAATTGGAAACGGATTCTCTATCAGTTGTTAACTTAAAACAAAGTTTTCTTTGTAAAGCAAACATATTCAGAGATATGTGCAAAAGGCAATAATAAGGAGTGATGACCGCATGAACTCCCTGAAATATGCATTCAGCTGGAGGGACTGAGTGGTCTACTGCTGTTCGCATGTTCCTCGTACTCCATTCGTGTTCCTTCGTTCTGTTTCTTTTCTAACGTGGGGACGTGGAAAGCCTGATACTTCAAATTAGAACTCTTTTTTTTCGATTATCTAAGGTAATCTTGGATTGCTGGTTTACAAAGCAGCCTTAATTGTAAGAAACCTAGTGATGCAGCGAGCATTTCACTATTTCTGCACTAGAACACTTGGTTTCAAGTGCTGCCTGC
Source organism: Chiloscyllium plagiosum (assembly GCF_037043375.1). Lineage (NCBI taxonomy): Eukaryota > Metazoa > Chordata > Chondrichthyes > Orectolobiformes > Hemiscylliidae > Chiloscyllium > Chiloscyllium plagiosum. The sequence continues at coordinate 636,256 of NW_028270179.1, read as the reverse complement.
TCCTGCAGTGTGCCCTAACATGTTTAAACGAGTTTGTTACAAGTAGTTACAAGATCTGCGATTGTTTACCAAGAAGAAACTCACATTTCCCATTCACTTGGTGTATCACTGAGACATCTTCCATTGATTATATGATCTTTTCCAATTTCTTCCACTCCCTTTGTCCTTCCTACCCTTATAATGTACCACAGTCCAAACTCAGAATCCCTGTAGGAGGGAAATTGGCCATTTGGTCTGACAAGTCTGAAGCGACCTTAGAAAGAGTGTTTACCAAGAAGTCGCACCAGATCTTCTGAACCCTACAATCACAATGGCCCGTGCCCCAATCCTGTCCCTGTTCTACCCATGTCTCCGTAATAGCCACAACATCGAAGTCCCAGGTACCAACCCACGCTGCAAGTTCATCTACCTTACTTCGTATACTTCTTGCATTGAAGTATACACACTTCAAACCACTTTCCTGTTTACAGGCACCCTCCTTTGAAATTGATGCCATGTTCCTAACCTCCCTACACTCCAGGTCCTGCACCCTAAAGCTACAGTCTGGGTTCCCATGCCCCTGCAGAGTTAGTTTAACCCCCCCCCCCCCCCCCAAGAGCACTAGCAAACCTCCCACCATGGATACTGGTGCCCCTCAGGTTCAGGTGTAGACCATCCTGTTTCAGCTGTGCTCCACACAAACCAAGGTTTGATTGCCTGTGACCGAGCATCTCTGGAACCAGCCCTTGTTTCACTTTGTCAAAGAGCCGATTGAGCAGCGCGCATGTTTACTGGTTTACCAAGCCATGCCAAGGCACGGCCTGACCAGCGGTATCGATGAACCTGCTTTCACTTCTTCCTTCATTTGTTTTCAGCTTGTGAGAGACATAATGGGGTCTGCAGAACTGGCTGGTGTCCGCCAAATGAAGACGAACTGCCCTGGAAATGCTCAGCGAATGTCCGTTGCTGCAAGGTCCGTCCTGTTGGGGAACCTTACTTTTTACCGTGAAGAGGACGGTCTTGCATTAAAACCTATTTCCTCTGATGAGAGCTGTGTGGATTCCCAATGATTGAAATGAACGCTTGCACGCAGCTTCCTGAACAGTCTGAATAAAACTTATTGCATGAATGTCTGCCTCCTTTCCTCATCTTGTTTCTGCTTCAAACTTGAAGGTTTCATTTTGGACGTGGAGAGCAGGTTATCTACATTAACCTTAGTAAAGCCTTTGACAAGCTGACGCGTATTAGACTGATGAGACGAGTTAGCTCCCCTAATAGATACAAAATTAGGTTGACGGTAGGAGACAGACTGTACTGGTGAAAGGTTAATTTTTGGACTGGAGGCCTATGAGCAGTGGTGCTCGACAGTTCTCTTTCCTGGCCCCCTATTGTTCATCATTAATGCAAACAAGATGTATAAGAACATATGGTCCGCAAATTTGTAGATGACATCAAATTTGGTGGTGCATTCGACATGTTTGGAAGATTACAAATGTATCATGATCAATTTTGGCTTATGGACTGAGCAGTGGAAGATGGCGTTGAATCCATTTTGAGTTGTTACTTATTTAGAGCCAAATTATGGCAGGACTTTTCGACTTAATGCTAATGTCCTGGGGAGTATTGCCCAACAAAGGTTAGCTCTGTGAAGGTGGAGAAGTAAGTAGAAGAAAAACGAAAACTGCTTTTGGTCCACTCGCCTTTATTGGTCAGTGCATTGAGCACAGGAGTTGGGAGACCATGTTCCTGCTGTATGTGGCATTGGTTTGGTCACTTTTGCAATACTGCATTCAATTCTCATCTCCTCGCTGTTAGAAGGAAGTTTTTAAACTTGAAAAGGGTTCAGAAAAGATTTGAAAGAAAACTGCCAGAGTCGGAGGTTTTCAGCTTTGTGGAGAGGCTAAATAGTTTTGAGGCATTTTCTCTACACCATCGGGAACTGAGGGGTGTATTCAGATTATAAAGTTATGAGAGGCATGGGTAGGCGGAAGAGTAAGGCTGTTTCATCAGGGTAATCTTAAACTAGAGGGTATAGGTTTAAAGTGAGAAGGGAATGATTTAAAGGTGACCTGTTCCATGCAACGGATAGTATGTCCATGGAGTTACCTGCCCAAGGATGCGATGTAGGCTGATGCAATGGCAACACTGAAAGGCATCTGAGTGGATACATTGACAGGAAGGGTTTAGAGTCATTTCCGCCAAATGCTGGCAAATGGGGCCAGAATAATTTCGGACATCTGATCGGCATGGATTAGTTTGACTGGAGATTCTGTTTCAGTGCTGGGCATAGCTACGACTCTAAAGGTGATGTATTGCATTTTGATTAGAAAAAGAAACAAAGACTTATACAGCGAACGGCAGGGACCTTGGGAGTGCTATTGAGTCGCGAGATCTAAGCTTTCAGATGCATAGTTCTTTGAAACATGCTTCCCAGGTCGGCAGGATGTTAGAGAAAGCGTTTGACCCGCTTGACTTCATTGGTTTTGCGTGTAGGACGTCATGTTGTGGTTGGACAAAAGGTTGACGAGGCCACTTTTGAAGTACCAAGTACATTTCCGATGGCCCTGTCATAGAAGGGATATTACTAAATTGAAGATCATGCAGAAAGGCTTGACAAAGATCTTTCCAGGACTGGGGGGGGGGGGGTATTGAGTTAAAGCACGAGGTTGGACACTTTCTCGCTGAAGCGTAGGCAGCTGATGGTTGACTTTCCAGCGTGTTACAAAATCACAGTGGGCAGAGACAAGCTAAATAACAAAACCTTTTCCTTATATTTGGGAACTTCAAAAGTAAAGGGAATAATTTTAACGTAAGAGAAGGAAGATTTAAAAGGGAGTAGTTCTCTGTGCAACGATCTGCCAGGAGAAATGGTAGATGCAGGTTGTTTCAATAGTTAAAATACATTTGGAGAGATACATGAATAGAAATGGTTGAAAATGATGAGGACGCAATGCAACCAAACGAGACTAGTTAAGTTTGGTAAACTTGCATTGCATGGATGAGCTGAACCATAGAGTCTGTTTCTGTGGTGCATGACTCCATGACTCTAAACGGCAGGGTCTCGTTGACATCTTGTTGCTCCACAGCAGTTGTGCTCGGATTCACGTTACACATTCAACGCTGCTGCATTGCGCTTGACCACTCTTTCTCTATAAGTAAACAGAGGTGATGGCAGCTAAGTCCACAGTCAGGAAGGACTGCACCTGGAAGAACTCAAAATTGATGACAGACTCAGTGATGCACCGGTGGCTTTTGGCAAGAAGAGGAAGTGAAACAGCTTGCCTGACACATTGCTACATACAGCACAATCACCTTAGTTGTTTTTGATTCACTCATGGGATGTGGTCTTTGCCAGAAATTGTTGCTCTGCTCAGTCTCACCCCTTTTTGAAGGTGGTAAGTGATCTGCCTCTTGAGCTGCTAATGTCAGGTTTGCAATTAAGACCACAATGGCATTAGGAAGGGAATACTAGGTTACTGACCCAACCACGTTCCGTGAAGGCGGGACACTTCCAAGTCGGGATCCTGAGTGGCTTGAAGGGGAGTTGAACTATTGGAGTTGTTGCACACATGGAAACGTACAGCAGAGTGACATGTCCTTCACTCTACCATCCAACATGGAAACGTACAGCAGAGTGACATGTCCTTCACTCTACCATCCAACATGGAAACGTACAGCAGAGTGACATGTCCTTCACTCTACCATCCAACATGGAAACGTACAGCAGAGTGACATGTCCTTCACTCTACCATCCAACATGGAAACGTACAGCAGAGTGACATGTCCTTCACTCTACCATCCAACATGGAAACGTACAGCAGAGTGACATGCCCTTCACTCTACCATCCAACATGGAAACGTACAGCAGAGTGACATGCCCTTCACTCTACCATCCAACATGGAAACGTACAGCAGAGTGACATGTCCTTCACTCTACCATCCAACATGGAAACGTACAGCAGAGTGACATGTCCTTCACTCTACCATCCAACATGGAAACGTACAGCAGAGTGACATGTCCTTCACTCTACCATCCAACATGGAAACGTACAGCAGAGTGACATGTCCTTCACTCTACCATCCAACATGGAAACGTACAGCAGAGTGACATGTCCTTCACTCTACCATCCAACATGGAAACGTACAGCAGAGTGACATGTCCTTCACTCTACCATCCAACATGGAAACGTACAGCAGAGTGACATGTCCTTCACTCTACCATCCAACATGGAAACGTACAGCAGAGTGACATGTCCTTCACTCTACCATCCAACATGGAAACGTACAGCAGAGTGACATGCCCTTCACTCTACCATCTGTGGGCCAAATATAATGTCACCAAATAAAACGAATCCTATTTGCCTCAATCTGGTTTGGAGCATTCTATTCTCTGTCGGTTTATCTGCCTGTCCGCTATCCTTCTCCTTGTACAAGATAATGCTCGTGGGCTTGAAAAGTACTTTGTAATGACCCTTACAGGGATTTCTGCAGAGGAATCTGAAGCCAATATACACTAAGGGGGATCAACTTAGAGAGAGGCAGAGAACCCTTATGTCTGCCTGTAAGGGTGATTCCTCCCCACCACCAATTTTACCTCAGTGCTCCTCATGGTGTCGGCTGACCCAAACCAGGAGACTACCCTAACCACACTTGCCTTGTCTAGACGGCTCAATCAGATCAAACCTTAACCAGTCACTCTTCACAAATGCTGTGGGAGCACACCCATTACGTCCGAGCTTTCTACTCAAACAGCCCACTCATTCCAGGGATCAATCCAGGAAAATGCTCTCTGTGCCAACTCTGACACAGATATAACCCTTTTTTTTTTTCAATGCAGAGTCCAGAACACCACACGGTATTACAGATGCTCTCCAGCACCCTGCGTAACGAAAGCGTGACATTCATGTTGCCTCATTCTCGTCACACAGGAAAGCTCCCAAACAGTCTCCTTCTTTTTCTTTCTGTTTATACAATAACACCTCATGATTCTTGCACCTGAACATGTAAATCCCTCTGCACTTCAGAATTTTGCAATAATATTTGCTCTTAGTTTTAACATTATTTGCTTAATCGATCAACTTTACATTTTGCCACCTTATGGTTCAGCTGCTGGATTCACAAACTACCTTTGCGAATCTGCAATCTGGTTGTGTATTCTTCGGAGCATACATCCCTGCCTAACTTGGCGCCACCTGTGACGGTTACTGCCACATCATTGAGGTCCATAATAAAAATTGCCTGTTCTCTGTTTCTGTGTGTTTTTGTCTCTAATTTTCTCTACTTCTTCTGTTTGCACTTTTGTGACTGTTTCTCCACCGTTGGAGTACGGTAGGACACCGTTTCTTTTCTCAATTATCCCCGTAGCTTCTCGACACTTACCCTTGAATCGCCTGTCTTCCAGCGTAACATTTGTCATCAATGCACATTTCTTCATTTATCCTTTCTCCTATTTCAACCACTTTGGATTTGTTAGTCTTCATTTTTTAGCTGGAGAAAGGCAGTCTTGATTGCACTTAAATCATCCCCTCCTTAATAGCCTGTCCTACCAAATGTCCGTTGCAAGTTTCCCGCTCCCCCTCTGTTCCTGCCCCATTCAAGACATCTCTCTACTAAATCATATTCTCAAACGGGCATTGCCCTTTTCCAAGATCAACCTGAATTTTCCGATGCAATGATCGCTATCTCCTAAATGTTCTGTCACTTGATACACGTGATCAAACAACCAAGAGCCAAGTCTAACAACTTATCCTTTCGTGATGGAATAGGCGATAATTGTGCTCATAAAGCAATGTCGGAATCTTTCGCTCATTTCCCTGCTGGACTCTTTCTTTTACTCCTCTGCATCCTTCTCTCATGTGTATGGACACATTTAATTGGCATGGGAGTTGTGCTGCAGTTAGTGCAAGGTGTTGGTGAGGCTGAATCTGCAGCATTATGCGTAGTTCTGGTCTCCTTACAAGTGGAAGGATATCTTGGCTTTGGAGGCGGTGCAGAGGAGGTTCATCGGATTGATTCTGGATACGAGAGGGTTACCCGATGAGGAGAGGTTGAGCCGTGTGAGAATGTACTTGTTAGAATTAATCGTAATGAGAAACGATCTTGTAGAATCGTATCAAATTATGCCAACGGAAAGTAAGTGTTGGACACTGTTTGGATAATTGACATTGTGCACGTGTGTGCATAGAAACACAACGCCTCCAGATAATGTCAACTGATATTTTGACGGTGGACGGTTTGCAGCTTGTGTGTTGAGGGGAACACATATGTGCACAATGAAGTGCTGGACGCTTTCCTGTGCATACGGTGAGACAGTGCAGGCTTAGTTAAACTCTGAGAGACTGCGTGGAGAGTTGTGGCTCGTGAGGTTCGTGTTGGGGTAAATACTTACCTGACTGATCCCCTGTACATAATGCTCAGAGGAACTTACTCTTCGCACCCCTGAAATGAAAGTATTTCAGTGAATTGTGTCAATCTCCAGGCTTTTACTCTCCCTGAGGAGAGATCAGTCTCCAGCTTATTCTAACACACTGGGTTACTCTTAAAGATGTAACAACAATGGGACGGGGACTGGGGGATCTTTTGATGCCATGGAAGTATCAATTTCATTGATCCAACTCCCACATCTAATAAGAAGTATCAAGCACAAGACTAACTTTAAAATGGCGACAATGTTCGTTCAGAAGGAAGAATGTCTGTTATTTGTTGGTGCCATTAGTGGTTTGGAGGAGAGGATCAATAGCATGCGTTTTAAATAATCATAACAGGAAGGCTTTGGCCCCGTGGTAATATCGCAAGAGACCCAGTTACCCAGGTAACCTTCTGGGTACGTGGGTTGTAATCCCGCCAAGGCAGATGGAATTTGGATTCAATGAAAAAAAAATTAGGAATCTGCTGGCGACTATAAAAGCCTTGTGAATTATGAGAAAACCCTGAATGATTCATTAATGTCTTTCATGGAAGCAAATCTGCCACCCTAGTCTGGCCTACACATGATTCCAAATCCACTGACATGCAGCTGATTCTCATTCGCAGACTCAAAAGGCCGAGTGAGCCATTCACTTGTATAAATCCCTCCGAACTGTCAAAAGAGATGTGGCCAGACTGGACATCTGGCATCGAACTGGCCACCGCGAAACATAATAGCACAAACAATGCTGATGACCCTGCAAAGTCCTCCTTTTTAATCTGTAGGCATGTGCCAAACATCGGAGAGCTGTCGCAAAAAAATAGTCAAGGAAAAGCCTGACATATTCACGAAGTCATAGCTTACAGACTATAGCCCAGACCCCACCATCACCATCCCTATGTTGCACCGGCAGGACTGAGCTAGCAGAGGTAGCGGCGCAGTGATATACAGTCGAGAGGGAGTTGTTCTGGGAGTCCTCAACACTGAATCCGGACTCAGTGAAGTCTCGTGGCTTCAGGTGGTAAAAGGGAAAGGAAATCTCCTGCTGATTTTCACGTATCATCTTCACTCAACTGATAAATCGATACTCCTTTATGTTGAACAACACTTAGAGGAAAGACTAAGGATGGCAAATGAAAAATTGCACACTGGGTGGTGATTTAAATTTCCACCATCAAGAGTGGCACAGCAGCAGTACCACTGATCAAGCTAGTCTGGTCAAAAAGAAAGGAAAGGTAGGTGATGACTGAACCAACGACTGGAAGAAAATACTTAATCTTATCTTTACCAATCTGACAGGTGCATGTTGCATCTGTCCATGGCAGGATCGGCGAGAGCAGCCACCTTACAGTCCTTGTGGAAACTGTGTCCGGCCTTCACTCTGAAAATTGTGCTGTTTGCCACTGTCACCGTTCTACACGTAACAGAATTAAGAATGCTCTGGCAACTCAAGACTCGGCAGCTATGAAGCGCTAGAGGCCAACAACAGCAGAACAACTGCACTTCAGCACAAACTGTAACCTCATGGCCTAGCATATCGCCCAGTCAACCATGACCATTGAGACTGGGGAATCAGCCCGGGATCAATGAAGTTTTCAGGCGTGCATGTCAGGAGCAGAGAGAGGCGCACTTGAAGATGAGGTGTCAACCTTGTGAAGTCAACAAATAAGACTACGTGCATGTCAAGCAAAATAAGCAACTACTGATAGACAGCGCCAAACGATCCCACAACTAATAGATAAGGTCGCATCTCTGCAGTCCTGCACATCTAGTTGTTTATATTTAAACAAATCACTGGAGGAGGAGGCTCTACAGATATCCTCATCTTCAATAATGGAAGAGTTCACACCATTACTGCAAAAGATAAGCCTAAAGCTTTCGCAGCTATCTTTACCAGAAGTACAGAGTGGGCGATTCATCTAGGCCTCCTCCAGTGAGCCTCAAAATTATACAAACCATTCTTCAGTCAATTACATTCACTCCACGTGATATCAAAAATGGAGGTACTGGATAGGCATATGGAGGATAGTGGGCTAGTGTAGGTTAGGTGGGCTTGGATCAGCGCAACGTCGAGGGCCGAAGGGCCTGTACTGCGCTGTATTCTTATGTTCTATGTTTGTATGGATACTGCAAAGTCTACGAGCCCAGACCAAATTCCGGCAATAACACTGAAGATGTGTGCGCCTGACCTTTTAACTTTCCTCGCCTAGCTGTTCCAATACACTACAACACCAGCATTCACTCGGCAATGGCAGGACCAATCCAATCCGCCCAAACACCACCCCCTCAGTCTGCTTTCAATCGCTTCCCTCACTTTCCGTAGCAAGTTGGAGTATATACCATCGACCATATCAGCCAGTTGTTCTTACACACAAGTCCCTCTCAGTAGTGAATACTGAAGCAAAGTATTCACAAAACATCTCTCCGACCTCCTCCAACTCCAGGCACAAGTTCCCTCGATATCCCTGTTCGGCCCTACAATCACTCACATAAGTGTAGAACACTTTAGGTTTTTCCATAATCCTACCCGTCAAGGCTTAACACGACCCATTTCCTGAGTCTATTCTTCAGTTCCTTCCTGGATAACTTCTAACTCTCTGGAGTTCTGTCTGTTCCTTTCTTCCTGTACCTTAAGCAAGCTACCTTCTACCTCTTCACTCGTAGTTCCACATCTATTGTCATCAATAATTTCTTCACCCTTCCATCCTTTCCTTGCCTAAGTGGGACAACCAATTAGCACTCGCAGCAAGAGCTCCCTAAACAATCTCCATCTCTGACTGCATCTCTCTGAAAATACTTACTCCCACATTATGTTCCACACTTCCATTGCAATTCCCCCTCCTCCAGTTAAATACGTTTCTCATACCGTCTGTTCCTATCCTTCTCCAAGACTATAGTAAAGTTCAGGGAGTTGTGATGATTATCACTGAAATGCACCCCCAACCAATCGATCTGACGCATGACCTGGTTCATTGCCGAGCCCCAAATCCAATATGCCCTCCCTTCTAGACCTATCTAGACACTGAGACAGGAATCCCTCCTGGACACACATGAACAAATTCGCTCGATCGAATCTATTTGCAGTAAGCAGGTTCCAATCAATATTATGGAAGTTGAAGTCACTCATGACAACCACTGTGTTACTTCAACATCTTACAAAGTTCTGCCTCGCGATCTGATCCTCCGAGTCCCTGTTTCTATTAGAATGTCTACAGAAAGCTTCCAATAAAGTCATTGCTCCTTTCCTGCTTATGATTTCCACCCATACAGACTCAGTGAACAAACCCTCCTCGACAATCGGGAAATCTACTTTCTATAACTGTGATATTCTCAATGATTAGCAATGTGACTCCCCCACCTCCTTTACCCACCCACCACCATATTCCTCTTGAAAAATCAAACCGCGCAACTTTCAAAAACCATTCCCGCCACTGATATCTCGGTCGAAGTAATGGACACAAAATCGTCGCTTCAAATACAGATAGAACATAGAACATAGAAGAATACAGCGCAGTACAGGCCCTTCGGCCCTCGATGTTGCGCCGATCCAAGCCCACCTAACCTACACTAGCCCACTATCCTCCATATGCCTATCCAATGCCCGCTTAAATGCCCATAATGAGGGAGAGTCCACCACTGCTACTGGCAGGGCATTCCATGAACTCACGACTCACTGAGTGAAGAACCTACCCCTAACATCTGTCCTATACCTACCCCCCCTTAATTTAAAGATCCGTGCTCTAATTTCATCACCCTCATTCTGACACTCCTTGTGTGAAAATAGACACACTACAACCCATCACACTGCCTGTAACTTTGCCGCAGCAATTGTCTCTACTTCCACACAGGCTCTCCACACGCAGTTTCTGTATTTTTACCAGTTACCCCATCCTCTGATCCGTTAATCCGGTTCACGACCCCTGCCAAACGAATTTAAAACTTTCTGAAAACCTCTTGTAAATCTCCTGTCAAGTGTATTGGTGTTCCTCCAGTGCAGGTGCAATCCTTCCTCCTTGTACAATTGCACCTTGCCCCGGGTGATCTCGCAATGATCCATGTATCCGAAACCGTCCCTCTCACACCAGCTCTGTAGCCATGTGTTCAGCTGTACTTGCTCTCTGTTCCTCACCTCCCTAGCCCGTTGCACCGATAGCCATTCTGAGATTATGACTCTACTCCCCCTTCCTTTTAGTTTCCAACCTAACTCCCTATATTCACTTTCCAGGTCCTCATCACTTTTTCTGAGTTTTGTTATTGGTCCCGATATGTACCAGGAATTTTGGTTACTTCCTCACCCCCTTATGAATTCTGTAGACTGGATCAGAGATATTCTGGAACCTGGGAAGGCGACATTCCATCCGGGAGTGTCTTTCACGACCATTGATTCCCTTGTCTGTTCTAACAATTAATCGCCTTTTGCATAGTACTGTTCTCCTATTTTCCCCTCCCTCCCTTCTGAGCCACAGAGCCAGGTTCAGTGCCCGAAAACTGGCCACTATGGCTTTACCCTAGTAGGTCGACACCCTATGAGTATCCAAAGCTGACGACCTATTACCGAGAGGGATGGCCAAAGTGAATCCATGCATTGTCTGCCTCTCCTGTTCCCTCTCCTGACGGTCACCAAGCTGCCTATATCATGTGACTTAGGTTTGGCTATCTTCATGTAAACCTTTTCTATCACACCCTCAGCCTCCCGAGTGACCTGAATTTCAGGCGCATCCAGCTCCAGTTCCCTCCTGCAGTTTGTGAGGGGCTACATTTGGGCGCACTTCTCTGATGTTAAGTCAGCAGGGACACTAATGAGGACCCTTACCTCTCACATTCTGCCAGAAGAGCAAATAACTGCACTCAGCTACGTTTCCTCTGCTCTGCAATGCCAAAAGAGATTAATGAAAATGCAAACTTGCCCCACCAACAGCCCACATAACATCTTCTTTTATTGATTCGAAGAGGCGGATGGGTGGGAGACATTACACGTGCCGTGCTCCGGATTTAGCTACTACCCAAACATATTAATTTCTTTGCCCAGCAGTCACCCTGTTCGATTCCCTTCCTGTTCTTCCGTAGCTCTGACTTTTCACGAGGCAATTATTTATGTTAAAACTTACCTTCCCACTTCGGCTTGGCTTGTGCTTTCTCGAATCCTGTTGCTGAAACATTCTGAACGAACCTAGTCCCCTTTGTCAGGACCTCGGCCCTCTCCTTCTAAACACTTTCTATTCATCTACTCATCCAAGTATGTTTCACATGTTAGAACTGTAGCAGTATCCATCAGTTCCTCTGGCAGCTCATCCCATGCACGCGCCATCGTTTGTGTGACAAGTCTTTTTTTTTTTCCTTTTAAATCTTTCCCCTCTCACTCTAACTTACGTTATCGAGTTCTGGATGCCACAAATCAGCGGAAATACCTTGCCTCCTTATCCTGTGTCTTGGTGGACCTCCTCCGGGTGCTCTGGTTTCCTCCCACATTCTAAAGATGTGCAGTTTAGGTCAATTGGCCATGGGAAATAGTCCACAGTTTTCAAGGATGTGTAGGTCAAGTGCATTAGTCAAGGCTAATTACAGGATAATAGGGTAGGGGAAGGGGTTTGGGGGGGCGGGGTTGCACTTCAGCAGGTCAGTGGTGACTTCTTGGGTTTAAGTCACTGTTGCCATTCTGTTAGGATTGAATGACTCTATGAGTCTGTGCCCACCATGATTGTGTACACCTCTGTAAGGTCGCACTATAGCCGCTGGCACTCCAGGAAAAAAAAAGCCCCAGTGTATTCAGCCTCTCTCTACATAATCCCTGAAACCCATGCAACTAAAAAATGTCACGTATTCCCGCATTCTGCATCGTTGCCATTTCTTTTCCCCCACCCCCAGACCATTGCCTGATCTGTTGATTTCTCGGCCTAACCTTGGACCCCTACCTCGTCTGCAATTTTGGCGACAGAACGTTCGCGTCCTTCCTGCAACTCAGAAATAACCGCAGGCCCGACATCCAAAGGTTCACCTGCATCCTGGGGAGTGGTGCCCTTCTGGTTAAACCTCAACCAGTCGTCTCCTAATGGTTAAACAATTCGTGCGATCTGCCTTTGTTTTCTTCACTGTTTACCTCTGAAGCGGCGCCGGTCGCCGTCCTGTCTCAGTCTCTTTCTCACCTGTTTGTAATCCGTATCCTCATTGCGAATCGCCAGTTGTTTCACTGCCTCTTTTGAAGCAAGCCATGGTGTGTCGGCCTTTATTGCAGGAGGCATGGAGTTCAGGCGGAGCGATGACTCATTAACGTCGTGCAAGTTCGATCACACCTGGAGTACGATCTGTACTCTCAAATACGAAACTATCACCACAGACTCACAACCCATCGAGACTGCTCAGCGATCTAATGGTATCATGGCCAATCTCATCATCCGCAGTTCTCTTTTTATGCTCACATCATCGATTCCTTTTCAAATTAACATTTTCTCAATCACAGCCTTAAATCCTCCCCTCCCTCTGTGTTAAATAATCCCAGTCAGTGTCCTCTGAGACAAGAGTTTTCATTTCATCTGTGTGGGCATCTCCTCATGCTGACAACAAGCCCTCTCGTACTAACTTCGCTCCCACAAAGGAAATGACCTCTCCTCATTTACCCTATGGAGTTACTAATCGATCTTGTATATTTAAATACAGTTCCCTCTCCTAAACTCCAGTGAATACAGTTTCAACCTACTGAAAGTCTCCTCATGAGACTGTCCCTTGTATCAACTTGGTAGATCTTCTCATAAGATTGGAAATCATGCTCAAATCCAGCGTGTGATTCATCCCTCAGGCATTGACAGGCTCTCCCCCAAATAGGTCTCCAAGTAGAAAAAAAAACAATGTTTTGAGGAGCTTCTATTCAACTGATCATGGCTCAGTCTCAATCTCAGGCTCTGCTTCTGTGATGACCTCATTATCTGAATCAGTCGTGAAGCACTGAGAACGGTTATGCTGTTATACAAAACATTGCTCACGCCGCAGTGAGAGTAGATTAGATTAGATTAGATTAGATTAGATTAGATTACTTACAGTGTGGAAACAGGCCCTTCGGCCCAACAAGTCCACACCGACCCGCCTAAGCGTAACCCACCCATTCCCCTACATTTACCCCTTTACCTAACACTACAGGCAATTTAGCGTGGCCAATTCACCTGACCAGTACATCTTTGGAATGTGGGAGGAAACCGGAGCACCTGGAGGAAACCCACGCAGACATGGGGAGAATGTGCAAACTCCACACAGTCAGTCACCTGAATTGAACCCGGCAGCAGTGCTAACCACTGTGCCACCGTGCCGCCCAGTACTGTGTGCACTGCTGGAAGCCGTATGATCGGAGCAATGCAGTAGCACTGTATGTAGTGCAGTTTGTGACATTATGACCAGCATGCTCACTGCCCTGGAGAGATTTAGGTATAAAGTGAGATTGGACAGACTGAAGTTGTTTTCCTTTGAACAGAGGAGATCGGGACTAGACATGACTGAAATCTAAAAACGGTGAGAGGAATAGGCAGGATAGACAAGAGAAAAAGGATTCCTTTCCATGTGAGGCTCAATGGCCGGTGGCATCGATTTACGGGCAAGGCTATTGCATTGCTCCGATCATATGAGAGACTACAGAGTTATTTTTTAACTAGAGCATGTTAGGAATCTGCAACTCACTGCCTGTCAGGATGGTTGAGAGACAAAACAAAATCTGATGACAGTGGATTCTAAAATAGACAGGCAAGAGGCTGGAAGGACACAGCAGGCCAGGCAGCATGTAAGAATAGTCGAGGCAGAAATCCTCATAACATTGAAGTGTTTTGTCAACACTATATAGAAGGATCTCGTGATCCAAGTCATTAGTTCTCTGAAAGTGTAGGCAGTAGATTTGGGCACCCGACCTTTGGAAGAAGGTATTGGACTTGATGCGGTTTCTGCGGGCTCACAAAGGATGATCCCAGGACGTCGGAAGTTATACTCTGAGGAAAGGTTAGACACACTATGCCTGTACTATATAACATTTAGATGCAATTTCTTTTTATCTCGGGTTGTCGGTGAGTTTGTAGATTCGTTCGCTGAGCTGGCGCATTTTCCATAAGGCGTTTCATAGCCTCACTAGGTATTACTATTATTACTATTATTATTACTATTACTAGGTATTACTATTATTACTATTATTATTACTATTATTATTATTACTATTATTACTATTATTATTATTATTATTAGGTATTACTATTATTACTATTATTATTACTATTAATACTGTTATTGCTATTATTACTATTATTATTACTATTATTACTACTATTACTATTATTATTATTACTATTACTATTATTATTACTATTATTATTATTACTATTATTATTACTATTATTATTATTATTATTAGTGCACCTCGAGTGAAGAGTTGATGGTCTTTAAAGTATGGTATTTACGTGTCACTAGACACGACCAGTACTGTCGCATTTCCAGTCACACACACAATGAAGGACATAAATTCAGCTGGGACAATTTAACCATCCGAGCACAGGTAACGCAGAGAAACGCAAGAGAGTTCCATGAAGACTAGAACTCAAACCGAAACTCAATCAACACATTGAAATGAATCACGTGGACAAACCTTTCAGATGCCGAGAACCCAAAGTAGCATAAAACGGGCACACATAAATATCAGGCAGCATCTAGGGAACAGGAGAATCGACGTTTCGGGCATTAGCCCTTTAATGCCCGAAACGTCGATTCTCCTGTTCCCTGGATGCTGCCTGACCTGCTGCGCTTTTCCAGCAACACATTTCCATCTCTGATCTCCAGCATCTGCAGACCTCACTTTCTCCTCCTACACATAAATATCAGGCAAGAAAAACCATGAACACTTCACAGTAGGCACATGACGATGTGATCAAACGTCAGCAGAAAAACGCATCAGCTCGCAAATAAATCAATGATCTCAGAATTTAGAAAGTTTAGGGGTGAGATAACGGAAAACGTCTCGATAGAACAGGGAGAGATAAGATCAATAAATTGAAAGTATTTCCATAGATTGAAACTGAAACCAAAGATGAACTGTGACAAAAACCTGAAATTCTCTCTTCAGCAACATAGAACATTACAGCGCAGTACAGGCCATTCGGCCCTCGATGTTGTGCCGTCCTGTCATACCAATCTGAAGCCCATATAACCTACACTGTTCAATGTATGTCCATACGCTTGTCCAATGACGACTTAAATGTGCTTAAAGTTGGCGAATCTACTACCGTTGAAGGCAAAACATTCCATACCCTGACTACTCTTTGAGTAAAGAAACTACCTCTGACATCTGTCCTATATCTATCACCCCTCAATTTAAAGCTATGCCCCCTCGTGCTCGCCGTCCCCATACTTGGAAAAAGGCTCTCCCCGTCCAACCTATCTAACCCTCTGATTATCTTGTATGTCTCTATTAATTCACCGCTCAACCTTCTTCTCTCTAACGATAACAGCCTCAAGCCCCTCAGCCTTCCCTCCATACCAGGCAACGTCCTAGTAAATCTCCTCTGCACCCTTTCCAAAGTTTCCACATCCTTCTTATAATGCGGTGACCAGAACTGTACACAATACTCCAAGTGTGGCCGTACCAGAGTTTTGTACAGCTGCAGCATAACCTCCTGGTTCTGGAACTCGATCCCTCTATTCATAAAAGCTAAAACACTGTCTGCCTTCTTAATAACCCTGTCAACCAGGGTGGTAACTTTCAGGGATCTGTGTACCTGGACACCGAGATCTCTCTGCTCATCTACACTACCAAGAATCTTACCATTAGCCCAGTACTTTGCATTCCAGTTACTCTGACCAAAGTGAATCACCTCACACTTGTCCGCATTAAACTCCATTTGCCACTTCTCAGCCCAGCTCTGCAGCTTATCTATGTCTCTCTGTAACCTACAACATCCTTCGTCACTATCCACAACTCCACCGACCTTAGTGTCGCCGGCAAATTTACTAATACACCCTTCTACGCCCTCATCCAGGTAATTTATAAAAATGACGAAACGCAGTTGACCCAACACCGACCCTTGCAGTACACCACTCGTAACTGGACTCCAGGATGAACATTTCCCATCAACCACCATCCTCTGTCTTCTTTCAGCAAGCCAATTACTGATCCAAACTACTATATCTCCCACAAAACATTCAAGTTCTAAATTGGAGAAAGGCCAATTTTGAAGGTATTCGGCAAGAACTTTCAAAAGCTGATTGAGGGAGATGTTCGCAGGTAAAGGGATGGCTGGAAAATGGGAAGGCTTCAGAAATGAGATAACAAGAATCCAGAGAAAGTATATTCCTGCCATGGTGAAAGGGAAGGCTGGTAGGTACAGGGACTGCTGGATGAGTAAAGAAATTGAGGGTTTGGTTAAGAAAAAGAAGGAAGCATATGTGAGGTATAGACAGGATAGATCGAGCGAATCCTTAGAATTTTATAAAGAAAGTAGGAGTATATGTAAGAGGGAAATCAGGAGGGCAAAACGGGGACATGAGATAGTTTTGGCAAATAGAATTAAGGAGAATCCAAAGGGTTTTTACAAATACATTAAGGACAAAAGGGTAACTATGGAGAGGATAGGGCCCCTCAAAGATCAGCAAGCCGGCCTTTGAGTGGAGCCACAGAAAATGGGGGAGATACTAAATGAATATTTTGCATAAGTATTTACTATGGAAAAGGATTTGGAAGATATAGACTATAGGGAAATAGATGGTGACATCTTGCAAAATATCCAGGTTAAAGAGGAGGCAGTGCTGGATGTCTTGAAACGGTTAAAAGTGGATAAATCCGCAGGACCTAATCAGGTGTACCCGAGAACTCTATAGGAAGCTAGAGAAGTGATCGCTGGGTCTTTTGCTGAGATATTTGTATCAACGATAGTTACAGGTGAGGTGTCAGAAGACTGGAGATTGGCAAACGTGGTGCCACTGTTTAAGAAGGGTGGTAAAGACAAGCCAGGGAACTATAGACCGGTGAGCCGGACTTAGATGGTGTGCAAGTTGTTGGAGGGAATCCTGAGGGACAGGATGTACATGTATTTGGAAAGGCAAGGACTGATTCGGGATAGTCAACATGGCTTTGTGCGTGGGAAATCATGTCTCACAAACTTGATTGAGTTTTTTGAAGAAATAACAAAGAAGATTGATGAGGGCAGAGCAGTAGATGTGATCTATATGGACTTCAGTAAGGCGTTCAACAAGGTTCCCCATGGGAGACTGATTAGCAAGGTTAGATCTCATGGAATACAGGGAGAACTAGCCATTTGGATACAGAACTGGCTCAGAGGTAGAAGACAGAGGGTGGTGGTGGAGGGTTGTTTTTCAGACTGGAGGCCTGTGACCAGGGAAGTGCCACAAGGATCGGTGCTGGGTCCACTACTTTTTGTCATTTACATAAATGATTTGGATGCGAGCATAAGAGGTACAGTTAGTAAGTTTGCAGATGACACCAAATTGGAGGTGTAGTGGACAGCGAAGAGGGTTACCTCAGATTACAACAGGATCTGGACCAGATGGGCCAATGGGCTGAGAAGTGGCAGATGGAGTTTAATTCAGATAAATGTGAGGTACTACATTTTGGGAAAGCAAATCTTAGCAGGACTTATACACTTAATGGTAAGGTCCTAGGGAGTGTTGCTGAACAAAGAGACCTTGGAGTGCAGGTTCATAGCTACTTGAAAGTGGAGTCACAGGTAGATAGGATAGTGAAGAGGGCGTTTGGTATGCTTTCCTTTATTGGTCAGAGTATTGAGTACAGGAGTTGGGAGGTCATTTTGCGGCTGTACAGGACATTGGTTAGGCCACTGTTGGAATATTGTGTGCAATTCTGGTCTCCTTCCTATCGGAAAGATGTTGTGAAACTTGAAAGGGTTCAGAAAAGATTTACAGGGATATTGCCAGGGTTGGAGGATCTGAGCTACAGGGAGAGGCTGAACAGGCTGGGGCTGTTTTCCCTGGAGAGTCGGAGGCTGAGGGGTGACCTTATAGAGGTTTACAAAATTATGAGGGGCATGGATAGGATAAATAGGCAAAGTCGTTTCCCTGGGGTCGGGGAGTCCAGAACTAGAGGGCATAGGTTTAGGGTGAGAGGGGAAAGATATAAAAGAGACCTAAGGGGCAACTTTTTCACACAGAGGGTGGTACATGTATGGAATGAGCTGCCAGAGGATGTGGTGGAGGCTGGTACAATTGCAACATTTAAGAGGCATTTGGATGGGTATATGAATAGGAAGGGTTTGAAGGGATATGGGCCGGGTGCTGACAGGTGTGACTAGATTGGGTTGGGATATCTGGTCGGCATGGACGGGTTGGACCGAAGGGTCTGTTTCCATGCTGTACATCTCTATGACTCTAAGACTCTATAATCCCATTCTTCCGCATTTTGTACAATAGCCTACTGTGGGAAGCCTTATCAAACACCTTGCTGAAATCCATATACACCACATCAACTGGTTTACTCTCATCTACCTGTTTAGTCACCTTCTCAAAGAACTCAATAAGGTTTGTGAGGCACGACCTACCCTTCAGAAAACCGTGCTGACTATCCCTAATCAAATTATTCTTTTCTTGATGATTACAAATCCTATCTCTTATAACCTTTTCCAACACTTTACCAACAACTGAAGTAAGGCTCACTGGTCTATAATTACCAGGGTTGTCTCTACCCCACTTCTTGAACAGGGGAACCACATTTGCTATCCTCCAGCCTTCTGGCACTATTCCTGTAGACAATGACGATTTAAAGATCAATGCCAAAGGCTCGGCAATCTCCTCCCTGGCTTCCCAGAGGATTCTAGGAAAAAAAATCCCATCCGGCCCAGGGGATTTATCTATTTTCAGACTCCGCAGTATTTCTAATACCTCTTCCTTGTGAACCTCAATCCCACCCCCAGTCTAGTAGCCTGTATCTCAGTATTCTCCTTGACAACATTGTTGTTTTCTAGAGTGAATACTGTCGAAAAATATTCATTTAGTGCTTCCCCTATCTCCTCTGACTCCACCCACAACTTCCCACTACTATCCTTGATTGGCCCTAATCTTACTCTCGTCATTCTTTCATTCCTTAAACATTATCGGTTTCACGTGCAGCATTTGAATTACTTCTGTTCAAGAATGTAGCTCGCACGAACTTCGGAAGGGCAACAAGGGATAGTCAAAAACTTCTGGTCTCAGCCAGCGACGTCCACATCAAATTTTAAGAATGAAGGCCAATTCTAAGAAATAAGTAATTCAGGAGGGATGATAGAAAGAGCGTCTACACATAAAATAGACGTTAGTTTCAAACTCCATTACACTCATTGCCTTAAATTGTTACATTTAAATTGGAGACCGACTTCTTTTCGTTGCGGAAGGACATCAATGATGTGGGTCCAAAGCAAGGAAGAAGATTTATCCCACAGATGAGCCATGTTCTTATTGAGTAACTGAGCTGGCTCCAAGAGCTGAATAGCCTCCCCTGCTCAAATGAAGATTTTATTTTGATCTTCATTCATTCAATCTTTACTCGGATCAGTATCTGTGTTCAGCTTCTGATGTCAATGTGTGGGAAACACGTCTAATCTTTGATTCCAGTTGCTGCCCATGTCAGTTATGAATCGACATTTTAATAGAATTCAGCGTTAGGTCAACTCTTAATATCATCAGCATAATCCGTGAGCATATTAATAGAGGATCTGTGTTCTCGTCTTCTAATTCCCCCTCTCAGAACCACTGGCACGATGTGGCAGATACTGCTTTGCTGTTTGTAGTGCTGATAATTAATGTAAGCTGCCACAGTTAGTACGCTCATCTGTTAATGCTATCGACAGAGATGCGTACATCTCCCCATTGGCAAAGAGGGGAACGACGGTTTGGAGCTTTAGGTATTCTTCTCATTAAATATCTGCTGCTGTTCAGGTGTGTGCTCCTTCCATCAGTCCATTGAACATTTCATTTTAAATGGGGTTAGATATCAGTTGTTGCGAGAATGGGATAAAAGGGTTTTGGGTGAGAAAGTGGGAACAGGGGATTCAGCTGGATTATCAGCCATGGTCATATTGAAATGTAAAACAGCCTAAAGAATTTAATTGGCCTTCTCTTGCCAGAGGTTACCTTGCTTTAAATATTCTGATGAAATGTGAGGTTTGGTGCGAGGTGATTGGACGCCACCAACTGTGAAAATATTGTTTCAAACTCCAGTTAGTGAAATGTCTGTCTGAGATTTCCATTGACTGGCAATGGCAGTAGTTTATGTCCATGAGTCATGCATAAATGTAGAGGAATTGGGTCAGGGAATGGTTCTGTTTGGGTTAGTCTTCATCGGGTCATCTTGACTTTTTGGGCCGAAGAGCCTGGTTCCACAGTGTAGGGATTCTATGATTCGAATTTATGCCTAACGTCACTCTGAGACATACCCCGAGCTTCGATCAAAAGCCTTCCCTCTCCTCTTACCTCACCAATGCTATTCTTTCCTACTCCTGCACAGTTCTAAAAACCGATCTGCATCTGATTGCTCCATGTGAATGTCGCACCGAACATCAAAAACTGCTGTCTACATTGTATTGATCAATTGGTCACTGGCACTGCCTGTCTCTTTGTTGGGCAGGGAGGATGGCCGATTAATAATGGGAACTGACCAGATATGCTTATTATTTCCATTGGCTTTATTCTGATCAGGCCTCACGTGATGAATTTCGCAGGTTGTCGCGTCTCAGCTAGTGTCAGTGTGCAGAGCACACAGAGTGCCCTCGTACCACACATGCTGAGATGTAGTTAGAAGTTGGGGGATACTCTGAGAGCGGATGGAAATTATTACACTCAATGGCTTCAGAAGCTTCTGGATTTCATCTGATGTGAAGAGATTCGATTGAAAATGGATAAACAGTCATATTGGCATATCAGGAGTCTGGGATGGATCATCGTCTGGACACATATTCTGAACATCGTGCACAGTGGTTCACTGCAGTTCCTGCACTGATGTATAAACCTCAGGCATCACTCTTGAAGGCGATGTGTGTGGAAATGTCACAAACGTTCATTGTACATCTGTCATCTGTATAACATTCTTCAAAGTGAATGGGCTGCAAATGTCTCATGAAAAATATCGATTGTGCAATCACCTGGTGACCTCCCTAGCTGATCATACTTCATTCCCACTTCTAACCCTTGGTCCACATCTTCAGGAATAAGAGCACAAACAAAGAAAACTACAACAGAGAATCAGGCCGGTCTGCAAGGCAAAGGTCTTTGAGAAAATGTGTCTTTTATTTCAACGAGAATCCTGGTTAGACCGGGTAGCTGGGCATTACACAGCAATTCCTGCAGCAACCAGGAGTTAATGGAAAAGTAAGGCCAATCTGTGGAGAAAAGTCATGACAGTGATTATTTAGCTTCTAATCCCTCAGCGCGTGTTATTGAGAACAGGATCTGTATTAAGGCTGCATTGTGGCCAAAATGTATTAGTCTCCTTCACTTTGATCAAACTGTCTTCTTAGATTCATAAGATGTACGTGCAGAATGAGACTGGGAACGGCTGGGATCTTTCCCCCTGCATCATTGCAGGCTGAGGAGTACGGTATGGAACTGTATAAAAACATAAGGGTCATTGACAAGGTGAACACCCAAAGTCATTTTCGCAGTTACTGGGGGACCAAAACTACAGGGCAGAGGTTTAGCGTGAGAGACGAAAGACATAAAAGGGACCCAAAGGACAAATGTTTCACGCAGTTGATGGTGCATGTATAGGATGAGATCCCAGATGATGTGGAACAGCCAAGTTCTTTTTCCAAGTGATAAAATTTCAAAAAGAGAGGGCTTAGGTTTAAAGTGAGAGTGGAAAGATTTGAAAAAAGAACATAAGCAACTCTTTTTCACGCAGGTCGTGGTGCATGTGCAGTATGAGTTTCCAGATGAAGTAGTCGAGCCTGGTACAACCACAATATTTAAAATGCATGTCCATGTGTATGTAAATGCAAAGGGTATAGAGGGACATTGACCAAATGCTGGAAAATGGGACTAGATTCAATTAGGATATCTCTCGTCACGGACAATTTGGAACTGATGGGAATGATTCTGAGGTGCACACCTCTATGACTGTAATGGCTCTAAATGTGATCCCTTTCAGATTCCGAGGTCACTCTTTCATTCCCCCAACAACAAAAAAACTCTTTATTTCGTTGACAGGTGGTCACATTGTGTTTTGCCAAGAAATGGCTGGTATAACAGAAATTAAACTTTATGCACACTTCTCTAAACTGTGCTGCTGAGTCCTGACATTTCAGGGTCTCACAGGAAACCGGTTATTTCACACACCCTCCCCTTCACTTTCCAAAGCAAAATTTGAACGCCTTATTGTGAATTAATTGCAGACCTCAAAAGACGTCAAAGTTCAGAATCTCAATCCAGTGACCAGGATAATGCATGGACGGATGCACTGTTAACAACTCTTATTGATACTGCAGTTGTAAGAAAGTGTACAAATTGCATGACAATACCAGCTACCTCCTGGGAAAGATCATGAACCTGTATTGATCTCAGCACAGGAAACCACTGTCTACCGTTCAATCAGTAATCTCTTGGTCTTTTCTTTGCCTGAGTTCACCATAATACTTCAAGGCTTAAAGAAATGTTTCAAGAGCACAGAAAGTCAACGGAATACCCAATGCATTGTGGGTTTCTGGGAACTTTGATAAATTGACGGGGTTTTGAGAACACACCAACAGACCATTGTAGAGGGAATATAGATGACAGAATTTGTTAATTGTTGTTTTCTGAATAAGGCGAAAGACCGCTCACAAGGATGGTAGAAAGTAGAATTTTCGTAGATTCCCAGGAAGCATGCCATTCGTCCAATCGAAGCCACCCCACTGTCAATCCAGTTTTCTACACAAAGCCAATTCATACCCCGTAACCCTACATTGCCCATGGCAAACCCATCTATCCTGCACATCTTTTGACGGTGGGAGGAAAGTCATGTAGACCCCTATAACCTCCAAGTCCGAGACTGAAATCTAATCGGGATCCCCTGTGCCGCGTGTCAGCTACTTGCTGGGCCAATATTTCTGCTCATTGCAATATAAGGTAAATGATCATCCTTACATTCAAATGTCCGCCAGATTGATCACGTGCCTCTCAGCCTCACAGCTATTATCATCCTTTTTCGCAGAACATGTGGTCTCTCTGGATCTGTCAGTCGTTACCTGGAGGCAATGGCAGTGGCAGATGTACTGCTCATTGTCCTCGATGTGATATCGAGACTCATTCCGATTGTTTATAGGGAGCAGTTTTATTTCCTGTATCCATCCCGGGGTGTAATATCCACGCCATCCTGCTGTACGCAGCCACTCACTTCTGTCTGCTTCACCGTCACTTTCACCTTTCATCGATTTGTGGCCATTTGTTGCCAGAGACTGAATCGTAAATATTGCAGTGAGAAAACAGCCTCTTTGGTTTTGGGAATAGTGACTGCGCTGAGCTGCTGAAAGAACATTGTCTGGTACTTCATGTATGAAAGCACGTATACTCTTCAGAGGGCTCGCTGGTTTTGTTATATGGAAACTACCGCTGCCACGACATTGCTCTGGACAATAATCGATTTTCTGCATTACATTCTGACCCCATGTGTCCCATTTGTCCTGATTCTGCTTCTGAATGCTTTAACCGTCAGGCACATTTTAACTGCAAGTGGAGCCCGCAGGCGGCTCCAGGCCCACAGAAGGGAGGAGAGTCACACTGATCAAGAAATGGAGAATCGAAGAAAATCTATCATTTTACTATTTGTACTCTCGGCTAATTTTATATTGTTATGGTCAACTTTAATTGTATATTCTCTGTGGGAGCGAATGTATTTATTCAGCGATGTACCATTTGGGATACCTGACCTTGTGCATGAAATAGGTTTCATGCTGCAGCTCATGAGTTGCTGCACAAACACTCTTATTTATGCTGTGACACAGTCTATGTTCCGAAATCAGTTGAAACATCTGCTGAAATATCCCTTCACTCTTGTCATAAAATATGTTCGATAAGGATATGAGTGAGAAGAGACAGAAATAAATTGCACTGAGTCTCACTTGATCGTGTGATTTAACACATCTCCTGCGTCAAACAGTTCTGGAATTTTCAAAGATAGAATTCAGACATCTCCCCACGACACCCAATTGCACTTCTATGCTGTCCAGAAAATCATGAGGTTATCATTGATCCGACGTTATACTGAAGCGATACTGTTTTTGTTTTGGCTGCACATGTTGTTAAGAGTTCCAAACAAATTCTACAACGCGTAACTCACCTCCCTGCTGCCTTCCTGAAGAAGGGCTTATGCCCGAAACGTCGATTCCCCTGCTCCTCGGATGCTGCCTGACCTGCTGTGTTTTTTTCCCAGCACCACATTTTTCAAATAAAGTAAATTGTTGTGTTTCACGAAGAACTCGACCACATTCTGTACCAATTTGGGAACAGCCAAATGGAAAGGATATTAATTTCGATCGATTGTTTTTTTTTTAAACAACTCTAATATAATGTTACTGTGCCACAGCTGCCAAATTGAGAAGAACCCCTTTCTCTTCAGGCTGAGAGATCAAACAACAATCACTCTCACTTGCAAAAGCAGTTTACAACCACTGCTGTTTAGTGTCGTTGAGTCATAGTGCAGAACCTGGCCATTCGCACCAACGTCCCGTTAAGTATCCCACCCAGATCCATTCCTTTACCCTATTACCCTAAATTTTCCTCTGATTAAAGCAACTAGTCTACACATCCCTGACAGTTAAGGGCAATTTAGCACGGCCAATTCACCTCACCTGCACATCTTTGAAACGCTGTAGAGTCTATAAAATAATGCAATGCCCTACGTTTTCCTTTAAAGAATCGAAACCCTTTTCTGCAAAACATGTACAAGACTGTGTTGAGATAAATTATCTCCATGCCGAGATTGCGTATTGCAGGATGTGTTACAAGACCAGATCTAGCCATTATATTGCTATCACAACTTGCATCTGTAGCTTTATCCTGTGGTGTGCTGTTTGCTATGTACCATTTGGTGGTACACAATTTGTCAGATTTCTGTCCAATCTTTTGCATGGTATCTTCAGACTCCAAATCATCTATCCTTGCCACAGGTGGTGAATGGAGCACTATTTAAATACGTTGTCTATTTCTTTGCAGGAATTGAGTGTCACTCATTAAAATATTACATGACTGTGCCTGCACACAGTGAAATAGGATCTTTCTACAAACCCACACTTGCATCAAAGTCTTAAACTGTTATACATAATCCTGGTTGAAATTGTGCTAATTTTCTACGTGCCTGTTGATCAGATTTTGTAAAATTTTCTCCTTCATTCCAACACTGGATCATACAGATGTGGTTTGGTGGTGAGAGTGTGGAAGGGAACATCTGTTAGATCCATCTCCCAGACTGAGGGTTGCCAGTATGGTAAACCATTGCTTGGAGCAGTAACACATAGATGTAGCATATTTATCTGAAAATCTTGGCAAGTTGATTTACATTTAAATGCTCATACACTTTACTGTATGAACAGTGATTTCTGCAAGATCAATGGACTGAGGGGACATAATGAAGAAAGTTATAATATTGAACATGCATTTCCTGAATATCTTGGAGGAGGATTAGTGTACTGTGAACTGTGGTCTAACATGAAACATACTGAATACAATAGTCAAGGTGTCAATAACCCATGCACAAGTCTTATCTGATTTCTCACGCAGGAGGGAATTGAGTGAAATAGCCATCAGAATGAAATCTTGCCCACGGGTACAGAAAACA
This sequence comes from Chiloscyllium plagiosum, assembly GCF_037043375.1. Classification (NCBI taxonomy): domain Eukaryota; kingdom Metazoa; phylum Chordata; class Chondrichthyes; order Orectolobiformes; family Hemiscylliidae; genus Chiloscyllium; species Chiloscyllium plagiosum. The sequence goes on along the minus strand of NW_028270179.1, from coordinate 610,097 downwards.
TCAGTAATGACCTTACCCCACAGCTCAGACAGAATCTCGTATGACAAGAGTAGTTCTCTCAATTGATGAGATGAATGGAAGTGACATAATTTGTATACATTTTTATTTATATCAGGCTAATTGATGAATTAATACACCTTTTTCTGCAGACCTGTGATCTGTGCGTGTATGGTCTGATAAATCTTGACAAGAGATTAGGGATTTCCACAAGTTTACCTTTGAAGATGCCCTTCCTCGCAAATCCACATTCATCTACGACTGACATGGAAGAATGAAAGCTTGGAGACCTGTTAGATAAATTCAAACGCTGCCGTAAATACAGTGATAGTATCCTTATTTTTTTTAATCGCAACTGGGATGTGCAGCATGGAAACAGACCCTTCGGCCCATCTAGTCCATGCCAACCAGACACCTCAACCGAATCTAGTCCCATTTTCCAACACTTCGTCCATATTCCTCTAAACCTTTCCTATTCATATACCCATCCAGATGCATTTTAAATTTTGCAAGTATACATGTCTCCACCACTTCCTCTGGCAGCTCATTCTATATACGCAACACCCTTTGTGTGTAAAAGTTGTCCCTTAGGTCACTTATATATCTGTACCCTCTCACCGTAAGACTATGCCAGTTTGTTCTGGACTACTCCCACCCCAGGGAAAATAATTTGTCTGCTTAAACTATCAATACGCCTCATGATTTTAAATGCCTCTATGTGGTGACCCCTCAGCCTTCGACGCTCCAGGGACAGCAGCCCCAGCCTATTCAGCGTCTCCTTCTCGCTCAAACCCTCAAACCTTTTCAAGTTTCACAACAACCTTCCGATAGGATGGAAACCAGAATTGCATGCAATGTTCCAAAATTGGCCTAACCAACATCCTGTACAGCCGCCCATATGACCTTGTAATTCCTAGAATCACTGCTCTGCCCAATTAAGGAAAGCATACAAACGCCTTCTTCACCATCCTGGTTACAAGCAACTCCATTATCAAGGAGCTATGAACCTGCACTTCAAGGTTTCTTTGTTCAGCAACACCTCCTCGGACCTTACTGTTAAGTGTATAATTCCTGCTAATATTTCCTTGCCCAAAATGTAGCACCTCGCATTTATCTAAATTAAACTCCATCTGCCATTTCTCTGCCTATTGGCCCATCTGATCAAGATCATGTTGCAATCTGAGGTAGCTATCTTCGCTGTCCATTGCATTTTCAATTTCGATGTCATCTTCAAACTTACTAACTATACCTCCTATATTCATAGCCAAGTAATTTATATAAATGATGAAAAGTAGTGTGCCCAGCACGGATACTTGTGGCACACTACTGGCCACAGGCCTCCAGTCCGAAAAACAACTCTCCACCACCACCTCTGTCTTCTACCTTCAAGCCATTTCTGTATCAGAATGGCTAGTTCTCCCTGTATTCCCTGAGATCTAACCTTGCTAACCAGTCTTTCATTGGCAACTTTGTCAAATGCCTTGTTGAATTCAAGACATCACATCCAACTCTCTGCCCTCATCGAGCCTCTTCAAAACTTTTTTAAAAACTCTTAATCAAGTTCATCAGTACTGTTTTCCCACAGACAAAGCCATGTTGACTATCCCAAACCAATCCTTACCTTACCAATATTTGTACGTCCTGTCTCTCAGAATTCCCTCCAACAACTTACGCACCTCCATCGTCAGTCTTACCCGTCTATAATTCCCTTGCTTGTCCTTAAAACCTTTCATTAAAAAAAGGTACCGCGTCAGACAACCTCTAGCCACCTAGCACCTCACTTATGACTATCACCGGGACAAATATCTCAGCAAGGGGCCCAGTAATCACTTGAGGAGAAAGTGAGGTCTGCAGATGCTGGAGATCAGAGCTGAAAATGTGTTGCTGGAAAAGCGCAGCAGGTCAGGCAGCATCCAAGGAACAGGAGGATCGACGTTTCGGGCATATGCCTGAAGAAGGGCTTATGCCCGAAACGTCGATTCTCCTGTTCCCTGGATGCTGCCTGACCTGCTGCGCTTTTCCAGCAACACATTTTCAGCCCAGTAATCAGTTCCCTAGCTTCCCACAGAGGTCTAGTGGGCACCTCATCAGGTCCTGAGGATTTTTCCAACTTAATGCATTTCAAGCCATCCATCTTCTGTAATATGAACATTTTTCAAGATGTCACCATTTATTTCCCCTAAACTATGTCTTCATGTCCTTCTCTGCTGTAAACACTTGCGCAAAATATCGTTCAGTATCTTGCCCATATCGTGCGAGCGGCTCCACAATCAGGCTTCCTTCCTGATCTTAGCTGGGCCAAATTCGCTTCATAGTTACCATTTGTCCTTAATGCATTTATAAAAAGACCCTTTGGATTCTCCTTAACTCTATATGTGAAAGATATTTCATGTTCCCTTTTGCCGTCCTGCTTTCCCTCTTAAGTATACTCCTGCTGCCTTTATACTCTTCTAAGAATTCACTCGATCTCTCCTGTCTAAACGTGATATATGCTTCCTTCTTTTCCTGAACCATACCCTCAGTTTCTCTGACCATCCATCATTCCCAACAGCTACAAGACTATTCTTTCTCCTTCATAAGAATATAATGTCTCTGGATTCTGGTTATCTTATTTCTGAAGGCTTCCCATTTTCCAGCCGTCCCTTTACCTGCGAACATCTGCCCCCAATCAGCTTTCGAAAGTTCTTGACTACTGCCGTCAAAATTAGCCTTCCACCAATTCAGAACTTCAAATGTTTGATCTGATCTTTCCTTTTCCATCACTATTTTAAAGCTAATAGGATTATGGTCGCTGGCCCAAAGTGCTCCGCCCACTAACCCCTCCGTCACCTGGCCTACCTGATTTCCCAAGAGTAGGTTAAGTTTTATACTTTCTCCAGTAGGTGCGTCCACATACTGACTCAGAAAATTCTCTTGTACAGTCTTAATAAATCCTTCTACATCTAAACTCCTAAAATTGTGACAGTCCCAGTATATTATTGGAAAGGTAAGATCCCAAACCACAACCACTCTGTTATTCTCACAGATATCTGAAATCTCATTACAAATGTGTTTCTCAATTTCCCGCTGACTATTATGGCGTCTATAATACAATCCAAATGAGGTGATCATCCATTTCTTATTTCTCAGTTCCACACAAATAACTTCACTGGTTGTAATTCCAGAAATATCTTCCCTGAATACAGCTGTAATGCTTTCCTTTATCAGAAACGTCACTTCCCCTCCTCTCTTGATTCGCTTTCTATCCTTCCTGTAACATGTGTTTTGTATAGCATTAAGCTGTCAGTCTTGAACATCTTTAGCCACATTTCTATAATAGCTATGATATCCCAGTCCCAAGTTCGTAACCATGCTCTGGGTTCATCTGCCTTCCCTGATAGGCCTCTTGCATTGCAATAAATGCAGTTTAATGTATCAGTCCTACGTTGTTCTCTGCTTTGTTCCTGCCCTGTCATGACTTTTTGACTCGGTTCTTTTCTGCATAGTACCAGTCTCAAATTCATATCTTTCCTCACTCAGTCCCTGGGTCCAACCTCGCCCGGAAATCCTCCTGAGCCGCTGTTGAACATGTCCCAGCCAGTATATTAAGAGCCCTTCCAATTCAGATGCAATGCATCCTTCCTTTACAGGTCACTTTTACCCCAGAAGAGATTCCAATGATCCAAAAATGTGAATCCTTCTCCCATACACCAGCTTCTCAGGCACACATTCATCTGCTCAATTCTACTATTCCTACCCTCACAAGCTCATCTCGCTGCGACTACTCCAGATATTACAACCGTCGAGGAAGTCATTTTTAATTTCCGGCCTATTTCTCAATATTCTGCCTTCAGAATCCCATCCTTTTCCCTCCCTAAGTCGTTGGTACCAATGTGTACAATGATGTTCTGCTGGTCCGTCTCTCCTTTGAGAACATTTTGCACCCTGTCAGTGACACCTTTGATCCTGGCACCAGGGAGGCAACACGCCATTCTGCTTTTTCGCTATCTGTGTCCCCTAACACGATCGATCGCTTGGAACTCGACATATCCCTCATTGCATTTTGCCTGCCTTGATACCAGAAGCTTGGCTGTTCATGCAGAATTCCCAAGAAAGTCCATCACCTCCTATATTTTCCAAAACGGCGTACTTGATTGAAGTTGGGATAACTACAGAAGACTACCTGCCTATCCCTCCTATCTTTCTTGGAGTTAACCCAACTAACTGACTGCATCTTTGTATTTTCTCTCTTCCTGTAACTGTCATCTATCGGACTTCTGAGCTCTTGTACTTTCCACATTGCCTGTAACTGTCCATTCGATAAGACAGGATTTGCAACCAATGACATGTATTGCAGATATAATCCTCAGTAACCCGTAAACTCTCTCGGCACTCCCAAATCCGACAAGAAAAGCTTTTCATTCTACCAAAGACCATTTTGCTCCTTCCAATCTACAGGCATAGAAAACAGAACCGGTTTACTGCTCTACAAACACTGACTTCATACTCATGTCTTATACTTCTCAAATTTAATCAAAAGACACATCCCAATAAAATCATATAATCAGGAAAGAACCCGCTCTACTCACCATTGTATCTTTGCAGCAAGGCGATACTGAAAAATGTACTCTTACCTGTTTCTGTGCTGTGACCACTCCCAAATAAGTCCATCCAACATCAGTCGCAAATTTCGCTGTTTGCTAAGTTCCATAGACACACTCCAATGACCAGCAACACAGAAAAGGCAGTAACTGTGCAGATTCACTGCTGTGTCAGTTAGGAGTGTCGGTTTCTTTCTGTCTCTCCCTTACCAACCATGTGTTCTCTGCCTTTGTCTGTCTTTCTCCATTTTAAACATGTCTTTGTTTTGACGTCTGTTTTCCTCCAAAACTATTGCAACAGCAGATAAAATATTAATTGTGGAATTCGAGGAAATCACCTCCAGCACAGAAAATACCTCAAAAAAAGTCCAGCTATTACATTCACAACTTTTTTTTTTCCCGTCGTCCATCTTGGATTACCCAGAATCCGCACGAGCTGGAATTAGAATTTAAACTGAAGTTCCACTTTACAATAAATCTTATTTCAAATGCTATCTATTTCTGACTATCTTTTCGTAATAAAGAAAATATCTATTCGTATTTCACTGAGAAGAGTGGAATTCCAGCACTTTACAACTTATCAAAATGAATGGAACTTATTTAGATCTCACAAACAACGAGGGGACAACGACACGTCATGCTGCCCTTTGTATTTCTCTTTGTCATGTTCCCTTGATTCTTTGGATGTAAGAATTTGTTCGAAATGTCCTGAGGATTGGAGGGTGGCTAATGTTATGCCACTTTTTAAGAAAGGTGGGAGAGAGAAAGCAGGAAATTATAGACCAGTCAGTCTGACCTCAGTGGTGGGAAAGGTGCTGGAGTCTATTATAAAGGATGAAATTACGGCACATCTGGATAGTAGTAACAGGATAGGACAGAGTCAGCATGGATTTATGAAAGGGAAATCATGCTTGACTAATCTTCTGGAATTATTTGAGGATGTAACTCTGAAGATGGACGAGGGAGATCCAGTAGATGTACTGTACCTGGACTTTGAGAAAGCTTTTGATAAAGTCCCACATAGGAGGTTAGTGAGCAAACTTAGGGCGCATGGTATTGGGGGCAAAGTACTAGATTGGATTGAAAATTGGTTGGTTGATAGGAAACAAAGGGTAGTGATAAACGGCTCCATTTCGGAATGGCAGGCAGTGACCAGTGGGGTACTGCAGGGATCTGTACTGGGACTGCAACTTTTTACAATATATGTTCATGATATAGAAGATGGTATCAGCAATAACATTAGCAAATTTGCTGATGATACTAAGCTGGGTGGCAGGATGAAATGTGATGAGGATGTTAGGAGATTACAGGGTGACCTGGACAGGTTAGGTGAGTGGGCAGATGTATGGCAGATGCAGTTTAATGTGGATAAATGTATGGTTATCCACTTTGGTGGCAAGAACAGGAAGGCAGATTACTACCTCAATGGAATCCATTTAGGTAAAGGGGCAGTACAGAGAGATCTGGGTGTTCTTGTACACCAGTCAATGAAGGTAAGCATGCAGGTACAGCAGGTAGTGAAGAAGGCTAATAGCATGCTGGCCTTCATAACAAGAGGAATTGAGTATACAAGCACAGAGGTTCTTCTGCAGCTGTACAGGGCCCTGGTGAGACCACACCTGGAGTACTGTGTGCAGTTCTGGTCTCCAAATTTGAGGAAAGACATTCTGGCTATTGAGGGAGTGCAGCGTAGGATCACGAGGTCAATTCCTGGAATGGCGGGATTACCTTACACTGAATGATTGAAGCGACTGGGCTTGTATACCCTTGAGTTTAGAAGACCGAGAGGGGATCTGATTGAGACATATAAGATTATTAAAGGATTGGACACTCTGGAGGCAGGAAACATGTTTCTGCTGATGGGTGAGTGCTGAAACAGAGGACACAGCTTAAAAATACGGGGAAGACCATTTAGGACAGAGATGAGGAGAAACTTCTTCACCCAGAGAGTGGTGGCTGTGTGGAATGCTCTGCCCCAGAGGGCAGTGGAGGCCCAGTCTCTGGATTCATTTAAGAAAGAGTTGGATAGAGCTCTCAAGGATAGTGGAATCAAGGGTTATGGAGATAAGGCAGGAACAGGATACTGATTGAGGATGATCAGCCATGATCATATTGAATGGTGGTGCAGGCTCGAAGGGCAGAATGGCCTACTCCTGCACCTATTGTCTATTGTCTATGTGCATTTAAGTTTCAATTGTTCATCTTTTCCTGGGTGTGGCTTCTTCTCTTCCCTTCCTCCGCCAGTGTTCTTTTTTTTCAGAATTCGTAATTCCACCATTCATAACTTTATTTTTTCTAACATTGCATTGAGCCTGTTTATCGCCGATAAACACTTCCTTAATGAATGCAATGACCTTTTTCACACTAATTTCTTTTTTTTTTGCATTTCTGATTCTGCAATTACTTTTATAATACGAAATACGTCGCAATATTCATTTCCTTCTACTTTTTATTACGAAATATCAAACTTGGGACCATGGTTAAACTAGGCCTTATTAACAGTGAGACAGCCCCCACCACCAGGGATATATTTCCCTCCCCACCCCTATCAGTATTCAGGAGAGACCACTCCCTCTGCGACTCCCTCGTCAGGTCCACACCCCCCACCAACCCAACCTCCACTCCCGGCACCTTTCCCTGCAACTGCAAGAAGAGCACAACGTGCGCCCACACCTCCCTCCAAGGCCCCAATGGATCCTTCTATATCATCGCAAATTCACCTGCACCTCCACACACATCATTTACTGTATCCGCTGCACCCGATGTGGTCTCCTCTACATTGGGGAGACAGGCCGTCTACTTGCGGAACATTTCAGGGAACACCTCTGGGACACCCGCACCAACCAACCCAACAGCCCCATGGCTGAACACTTTAACTCCCCCTCCCACTCCGCCAAGGGCATGCAGGTCCTTGGCCTCCTCCATCGCCAGACCCTGACCACATGACACCTGGAAGAAGAGTGCCTCATCTTCCGCCTGGAATCCTCCAACCACACGGGGTGAATGTAGATTTCTCCAGCTTCCTCATTTCCCCTCCCCCCACCTTATCTCAGTCCCAACCCCCGGATTGAGTACCGCCCTCTTGACCTGCAATCTTCTTCCCGACCTCTCGGCCCCCACCCTCTCTCCGGCCTATCACCCTCACCCTCACCTCCTTCCACCTATCGCATTCCCAACGCCCCTCCACCAAATTCCCTCCCCCCCCAACCCTTTACCTCAGCCCGCTTGGCACACCAGCCTCATTCCTGAAAAAGGTCTTATGTCCGAAATGTCGATTCTCCCGCTCTTCGGATGCTGCCTGACCTGCTGTGTTTTTCCAGCACCACATTTTTCAACTCTGGTATTCCAGCATCTGCACTTTCTCCTTATTAACAGAGACCTGATTAACTTCCCGAATGATTCATTCGGCGGATAATCTCAACCAGTTTATCCATCTGAAGACAGCACATTTAGCTGTGACCATCTGCTGTACGTAACCGTCAGACCCTTTCAGCTATCTTGGGTAAGCTGGAAATGCCAAAGCGGCCATCTTGTCTAATTTAGTCCCTGTTTCACGACAACATCACCTCATCCACAGCTACATGACGCAACTGTTCGTGAACTGTACAGAATATCCTGGCAGAAGCGAGCTACTATTTATTGATAAGCAGAATTTGCATACCACTAACAAGGGAAAGGGATGGATATGAATGAACGATAATGATGTCAAGTTCCCTTCAAACAACAGACCTGTTTTGGTGTGGAACCCAATACCACTCTCTCCTGACCACTGAATGCAATTCCTGGAACAGGACAGCTAACAGCATCGTGGCTGTTCCACTATAGATGGGGACCTGTCGTAAAGGAATTTCAAATTCACACGTTTAAAGGCAGGGAGCTTCTCTCTGTGTACAAACATATCCGTGATTGACAATACATCCACAACCATCCACTCCCTCCTCCACAGATGCTGAGAAGCGTGGACCAAGAATGTCGGATTTGAGGTGGAAGGAAAGAGCAGAGAAATTGGCCCTTTTTCTTCTCCTCGGAAGAGAGAAGTGGTTATGTATTCAGTTGTTCAAAACTATGGGCATCAGAGAGACCCATGGACTCACCAAACCACAGACTGCCGAAGCTCCCTTCACACTGCCCGGTCTCTGCTGCCAACGATGCACTAAAACTACATGAATCCACTTACCTACATCACACTCATTATACCCACAGCATTCCAGACCCCACTCTCTGCGTGAAAACGTATTCTCTCAAAACCTGTCTGCCACCTTTCTCTTCAGCATAAAATTATACCCTCCTTTTTCTTCACCATCGACTAAGTGGAGCCGTTGCATCGTGTCCCCTCTGGCCGTGACCCTCATAATCGTCAACACATCAAACAGGACAAATCTGCAACTGTCTCTGCCCCAAAGAAAACAAAGTGAGCTTAACCAATCTCTCTACATCGGTAAAGCTGCAAATAAGTTTTATCTGCGCAACTGCTTCTGAGCTTGCGTGTGCTGGTCTGTGTGTTTGTGTGTGTGTGTGTGTGCCTGGCTTGTGTGTGTGTGTGCGTGTGTGTGTGTGTGTTTGTGTGTCTGCCTGGCTTGTGTGTGTGTGTGTGTGTGTGTTTGTGTGTGTGTTTGTGTGTCTGCCTGGCTTGTGTGTGTGTGTTTGTGTGTGTGTTTGTGTGTCTGCCTGGCTTGTGTGTGTGTGTGTTTGTGTGTGTATGTGTGTGTGTGTGTTTGTGTGTGTGTGTTTGTGTGTGTGTTTGTGTGTCTGCCTGGCTTGTGTGTGTGTGTGTGTGTTTGTGTGTGTGTGTTTGTGTGTGTGTGTTTGTGTGTGTGTGTGTGTGTGTTTGTGTGTGTGTGTGTGTGTGTTTGTCTGTGTGTGTTTGTGTGTGTGTTTGTGTGTGTGTGTGTGTGTGTGTCTGCCTGGCTTGTGTGTGTGTGTGTGTGTTTGTGTGTGTGTGTGTTTGTGTGTGTGTTTGTGTGTGTGTGTGTTTGTGTGCGTGTGTGTGTTTGTGTGTCTGCCTGGCTTGTGTGTGTGTGTGTGTGTGTTTGTGTGTGTGTTTGTGTGTGTGTGTGTGTGTGCCTGGCTTGTGTGTGTGTGTGCGTGAGTGTGCACGTGTGTGTTTGTGTGCACAAGCGCGCGTATCTGTGTGTTTGTGGGTGTCTGTGTGTGCGAGAGATAGAAAGAGAGAGTCAGAAATACAGAGTGATTATGTGTTTCACGAGCTCTGCGTGAAATGGAGCACACTTTGGATAAATGAATTAAAATATGATTTATACAAAGCTCTCTCTATCTGTATGTGATTCCAGTGATGACACAGATCGATAATGAAAATTAGTGTGAAGTGTTTTTTATATACAAATGAATTTGAGTTTATTAAAGCAATCGGCATCTTCCCTGAGGCACATTGAATGTCTGCTTGTGTGTCTGTATATGTATGACTGTTTCTGTGTGTCCGTGTTTATGGATGTGCATGTACATCTGTGTTTTTTCTGTGCCTGCGAGTATGTGCGTGTTTCTGTGGCTACGTTTCTTTCTCTGTCTGTGTGTGTGTGTGAGAGAGAGTCTTTATCTGTGTGTGTGTGTGTGTGTGTGTCTGCCTGTCTGTGTGTCTGTGTGTGTGTGTGTGTGTGTCTGCCTGTCTGTGTGTCTGTGTGTGTGTGTGTGTGTGTCTGCCTGTCTGTCTGTGTGTGTGTATGACGATACCTGCTTGCAATAGGATACAATTTGAATGAATGAATTAAAACGAGATGATTCTTTGTGTCTTTTCTCTCGCGTTTCGACTGATGGAATGCCATCTTCTGCTGACTGCACAGCGTAACTGCAAAAGCAACAGGTTTTTTCGGCCAACATGTCAATACCCGTTGATCTTTAAGGTTGTGCGTGTGTTATGCGTTTTAAGGAAAGTGTTTGGAGACGCTCAGCAACTTTGTGTTCTCCCTGGTGATGTTGTTCCAACGATCTGAGTAGAAGGAGATGAACGTGGACTCTCGAAGGAAATCAATCGGTGTACTGTTTGCTTTTCTCAGTGAGTTTTAGCTTCATACGGACAATGCTGATGGTTTATCCGATGCATGGATTTCTTTCGTTGCAATCCCGTATGGATGTCTCACCTCGCACATGAAATAGGCTTCAGGCTGCAGCTGCTGGGTTGCTGTGAAAATCACTTGTCATTATGGCGTGACCTGGACTAAGTTTACAGAGCGTTTGAAGAAAGTGTTGAACTTTGCTTGGATCGAATTATTAAACAGCAATAAAAAAAACTAAATTATTGACTGTCTCTAAAGTCTGTTCATGAACGTTTGATTCACCTTATTTTGTCACCAGTACGGAATCCATCGCTCTGCACCTGATTCTGTCTCAAGTGGCCCCTTGTATCTGGACAACATCACATTCAATAATGTGTCCCAACTGTCCCTCTTCATTGTGCTTTTCAGTGACAGTGGTGGTTTATTATTGAGTATGTTGCTTTGCCCAAAGAAACATGTAACGCTCACACGAATGAGTCCCCTTAGTGAGTCACTGTAGTCCGTGCTGAGTCAGCACCTGAAGCAGTCCTCTCGGGAAGCACTGTCCAGAAATTGCACCCCCCCCCCCCCCCCCACCCCCCCACCCCCCATCATTCGGAAGGGAAAGTGATGAAGGTCTCCGACTTGATGTGTTGTGAATTGGAAATGCCGAGCAAGTTATCACTGCATCTACTGCGTCTTTTAATGTGTTATTCATGATCCCTTTGGTATTTGTCAGCACAAGCCTGACTATCCTCTGTATCACCGTGCAATCGGAAGTCGGGTGGCGCTGTGCAAATGCATCTGATCAAATCTTTTTGCAGCACTTCCAGTTGTGATTGTAGACTGAAAATGAGACAGCTGAAGGAAGAGGGATAGTCCATGAAAGTCTCAACGCTTAGTGATTGAGGAGCCCAGCACCTCCCAATGTATCCCAACTCTGAAATATTAGCACTCCTTTTCAGTGATCAGTTGTAGGATCGCTTCACTCTCTCTGTCGCATTCAGAAGGCGTAAAATGTTGTGTTAATATTATAAATAACTGCTTCATGAGTTGATAATGAAATGCCTTCACAAACCGTTCTCTTTCATCCTGTCAATCACATGATTTGCCTTTGTGAAGGGAAAGCGCTTTGAAGAATACCAGAAATGGATACAAAACGAATAGCCCAGTGTCAAATTTATAAAGAGTTGCAAATGTGAATATCATAGCAGCCAACGGGACCAATTAACATGTGAACCAGAGGCTTTTGGATGAATGGTCATTGTCCACTTGACTCAAGGTGATCAAAGAACGTTTCGATTAGAATATCCCAGGTTATAGCTTTTGAACATGGAAATTAAAATAGATTCCCTACAGTGTGGAAACAGGCTCTTCGGCCCAACAAGTCCACACCGACCCCATATCTCCCCCCCTCCCACGAGGAGTAAGGCACTTGGATCCCATTCCCCGACCTTCTGGACAATTCACCTGACCTGCACATCGTTGGATTGTGGGAGGAAACCAGAGCGAACGCACGCATGGAGTCGGGTATTACAAGGGGGCATAGCTTTAAATTAAGGGGGGGGGTAGATATAGGACTGAAGTTAGGGGTAGGTTCTTCACTCAGCGTAAGTTCATGGAATGCCCTGCCAGTAGCAGTGGTGGACTCTCCCTCTTTATGGGCATTTAAGCGGGCATTGGATAGGCATATGGAGGATAGTGGGTTAGTATAGGTTAGGTGGGCTTGGATCGGCGCAACATTGAGGGCCGAAGGGCCTGTACTGCGCTGTATTCTTCTATGTTCTATAACGTGTTTTGTTTTCTCAGTTTTTTTGTGTCTGTTTCTGAGTCTGTGCCTCAGTCTACCACGCCCATTACCAACCGTGCCTCTCTGCTCCTCTCTGCCTCCCGATTCCTCGATTATTTCCTCTTGAAATATCTCACGTTTTGCTTCATCACGAGTTGTCTCCTTGCCCTTTCTCCTGCTGCCGCACAGATTCGATATCAATGTTTCCGTTTGTGTCACGGTGCGTGCCCATGTGTGCACTTTTGGTTTTGTTTGTGTCTGCCTCGTGTTCAGCTCTCCCTGCAATGGGACATTGACTTTGAATGACTGCTTTAGAAGATGATGCAGCAGCGTCTCAGGGTATCTTTCTGGATGTCCCTCTTGTCTTGAACGGGATAAAATGCTACCCTCCTGCTCCCAGGACGTCACGACACAAACACAAAAGTTGTTTCGTTGGAATAATTTACCTGTATAGATTAGTCAGTTATCTCGGAGTATGGATCAGTTGCATCGATTATCCAGTCCTCAAGATGTAAAGGATAAATCCCTCATGGCATCGATCAACCAGTCAGCCGAGGGGGGGCACCAGTCGCCCACTACATCAATATAAATCCTCCCAGTCTGAGGGCTGGATCAATCCTTCATTGCACTGATTATTCAGCCCTCCAGATAACGTTTGAATCCCCGATCAAATCTTTCTCACCCTTCCCGTTTTTCAATGTTTCTCTCTCTGAATCTTTCTCTGTCACGCATACATTCACTTGCACGTTTATTTTTGTGCCCACTTCATTTCCTCTCTAACCATCCCATTCCGCCTCCTCGCCACATCTCAATTCAGGTCACTCATGAACAACCGCGCCCTATTCACCTCTCTTACTCGCTAGTCCTCCAATATTTCCTTCTCTCTTTATCTCACATTCTCTTTTTTCACGAACCGTCTCTTTGCCCCTTCCTCCCCACCATCTCCCAGTCCACCCTTCCCTGCCTCTGCCTTGTTCCCAGAAGGTTAAATATTTCTGGTCTTACGTCATTGCCAGATTGACAAAACCTCTGTTCTGAAGTGCAGCTGACCTATCACCAGTCGCCACCGAATCTGAAACACATCAGCAAATTTGCAATGAATGAGCAGTCCCTGAATGTAATCAAGGTGGAGATCATGGAGAAAAGCCCTTACCTGATGACTGTTCAAATGTCACTCGTTGTCAAAAGTAAAAATGTTTAAATGTCTTGGATATTGTTTGAAAATTATATGTAGATTCGATGTCTACATCTCTTGGGGATGTATCATTTGATGTAGATGGATACGAGCATTACTTGCGAGGCAAGAGTTGTTGCCCATTCATAATGTTTAGCCTTGGCCATTAGCCTTGACGCCATGGCAGCTTTAGTTCAAACTTTGACCAATGATGCCAGGTGAAACTAACTAACTTTTACTGCAAGACAGTACCTAAATGATTTTAAAATCCAACCGAGAGACCCGGAGCGAAAAATGTCCTTGAGTTAGAGTCATGCTCTGCACAAATAAAGATGCTAATGGCTCTTGGAAGTCATTATTACAGTCTCGGGATATTGATGCGAAATTTCCTCAAGAAAAGATGCCATTGATGATGTCCTGTACGTGAGTTGAGAAACAGTAGACACATCTAACGAATAAGGGGCCACCCGAATGTAGCTTTCTTGAAGATATGGCTAAACTGCAGAGAGAGCTTGCATTGGACAGAGCTCTGTGATCCCACACACAACTGGTCAGCTGACAGCTCCGAAGCCTGACTGTGCCGAGAGGTGGTGTTCAGGTTAATACGAACGACCCTCGCCGTCCTGAATGATGAAGGAGCTCTGTCTGTTATGACAAAGATGAGGCTGAGGCAATCCGAAGACGTGCTCATGTAGGAACGTTAACCGGATGATGCATTTCGCCTCATGAACGGATCAAATTCATAAATCTTCTCTTTTAAATCTAAGTTGTGAGTTTGCATAATTGGATGTTTAGACAAATGGTTTTCCGACAAATTGCCACGCATCATTTTACTGCATTTAATAAATTCAACAAAAGGTAATTTGGAAGACAATGATGAAGAGAATGTTTTATTCACCACAGATACACAGCGAGCTGCAAGGTTATAGTCAGGGACGTGTTCACATGTCTCAGATTCGATACTTAATGCCTGAGGAGGAGCCGATATGGAATTAGGTCAGTAGTGAGAGAAACAGAGAGGGAGAAAGGAGAGAATAGCTGAGACAGATGTAATTCTTCGAGAGGGGGCGAGAGCGAGAATCAATGAAACAAAGTGTCATTCACTTTCGAAAAGGCCCGTTGGTTTATCAAGTCTTTGCTGCCACATATATGGAGACACATAGAAGTACACAACAAGATAGAGGGAAACAGAAAGGGCTCAGAGAAAGATCATGGGAAGTACGCGAAAATAACTTTGCAGCTCATCCGCTCCAGTCCCAGTGTGTGCCACGTTCCCTACAGCCTGCGAATTCTTGGTGAATGGGGTCAGTGTTCCGACTCCCTGTAAATAATGATCAAATCTCTCTCTCTCTCTCTCTCTTTCTTTCTCTCTAACCGCCCCACCCCGCTCCTCCTGCTCTCCTGCGTTATGCTGGGGTACGTTTACTTCGGTTGGTTGGCACCTTCTGCTGTTTATTGATGTCCTCGACATCGACAAAATCTACCTCAAAACGAAACGAACAGCTCCACACTTGGGTGGCAATGGGACACTGTGGACCAAGAGCAGGTCGGTTGAGAATTGGCGAAGCTTCAATAGTGGAATCTGCAAGTTAAAGAAGCAGGAGAAAATGTGAATGAGTTAAACAGTTTGCAACAGTTTAAACTTTGTCCTACACACGCATCAAGGAGATCACACCAGTGGTGTTTTTATTTTTAAATATAAAACTGGACAGAGGAGGAGGTTCCTTATATTTCCACATTCCTAAATGCTGGGTGATGCCAGGCCGTTAGTGACAAAGATGGAAATGTGTTGCAGCAGGTCAGGCAGCATCTAGGGAACAGGCGAATCGACGTTTCGGGCATTAGCCCTTCTTCAGTGACAAAGACAGAGCTGAAGGATTTCCGAATGCATCTTCTATCAGAAGTGTTTCCACGGTCAGCCACTTGCTATTTCTCCATTCCCGATGATGGGGGCAGATGATAAGAACACATTTTGGAATGTTCATGTGTAATGTGGCAAAATTTAAAAAAAAAATTACATGCAAGATTTCACGTGTTAAATGTACTTAATGCAAATGAGCAAACTCTCTGCTGATTGGGATCATGTCAGGCAGACAGGAAAATCGTTGTGGTTGTTCGAGGTTAATCTTCTCAGCTCCAGGACAACTCTGCAGGGATTCCTCAGGATGGTGTTCAGCCACAACTATCTCCAGCTGCTTCGTGAATGACCTTTCCACCATCATAAGTTCAGAAGTGAGGAAATTTGCCGATGATTGTCTTACGTTCAACCCCATTCGCCACTCCTCTGTGAGGGTAACATGCAAGATTGACAGGAATAGGGAACCCTGCATGACAAGAGATTTTGAGGTTTTGACCAGAGAAATGAAGATGGCTCAGGTATAGGCAGCTGGATTAAGTGAACCTCATAGACTTTGCCTGTGCAGAATTATATTTGCAGGTAAGTCATGTTTTGCTCAGAAAATTAAACAACTTGTAGGCAGTCAATGAAGGCAATTAATCTGTATGATAGTTCGTGAATTCCACTTTGGAAATAAAACCAGTCTTTCTCAAGATTGGGTAGAGACAGATTCCGACCTCACATCTTTAATGCATTGCCTGAGTTAAGATGTCACCTTCTTTTTATAAAATCCTTAAATTACCTTGAAAATGTGACTTTAAAGATATTCTGGAATTTACATATTAATGAACCGAAGCCTGCAACCCATTCTAAAAAAGAAAGCCATAACAACAATTTCTGTCTGTGAAATATATCATTTTATTTGCATGACACTGTAATATTTTGCGAAAATTATTTTCTCTTATGGCCCTGATTCACAAATACCTGAAGAAGGAGCTGTGCTCCGATAACTCGTGCCTCCAAATGAAAGTTTTGGGCTCGATCCTTGCATTGTGTGAGTTTTAATTTTGACTTCCACAAATCACAAATCCTTTCCTGTGCCAGGTGACACTCCCACCAGCAGATAGTACAGTTCCCATTCCGCCTACTCGATCCCCAATGGATCTGGATCTGCTGGGGCACATTGATGCCAGTCCAATCCAACGTTGATCATTAAGGTGGTCACTCTGACCTCACATGTGGAACTCAGCTGTTTTGTTCCTCTTTTGAGTTGATTCACGGAGTATGGGTGAGGTTGGCAGGGCAGCATTTGTAGCCTATCCCAGCCAACCTTTCCCAAGGTGGTGTTGAGCCAGCTATTTGAACCATTGCGATCCATTACTGCGTGACGAGATCAATCACTGTGCCTTTTTGAGTGGGACCCTCATCGACATTGAGTGAGCTACTTCTTCATGTTCAGGGACATCCCACCTCTCAAACTTTGGTGAGGAATATCAGGCAGGATGGTGACTTGAGACAAGTATGCGAGGGAAATAATGAACAATTCCAAAAATGGCTTAAAATCAGAAACATTTAATGTTCTGTAACGCAGAGACCGAGAGAGAGAGGAAGAGGAAGAAGAGAGCGAGAGAGATAGGGAAGGAAAGATAGAGTAGTGGTGGAACAGAACAGAAAGAGACAATGATCCGTGCCTGTTTATCACCAGCCGTAGCTGTATCCTGTCCCAATGGGAGGTTAGACACACCAGAAACCTCAACACAGCGGGGAAGGGGTTGGCCGTGAAAGTTCTCAATGATAAAAAACAGGCTTTGCGATGGCTCATTACATTACACCCTCTGTGCAAAATCTTCTGTTGTCCAGTTCCTTTTAAACTTTCCTCTCTCACTTTAAGGCTTTGCCCACTCATGTTTTGCATTTTCGGCCTGGGGGAATTACTGTGCCTACCTCCTTATCCACGCCTCTTAATATTTAATATACTTCTATCCGTTCACCCGTCAGCCTCCGAGACTCTCGCGAATGCAATCCACAATTGCTCAATCTCTCTTTTTAAATAGTTTCATCGCATTCACGCAAAGTCCTGGGAAGCAACATTTTTAGCCTCGCCAAAGCCTCCACATATTTGCAAACAACCCTCTAGGTGTGGACTAAGCAAATGTCTGCACAGCAACGAAGCTGCTGCAGTGAGAAGGCTTTCACTGTATAGAACATAGAACATAGAACATAGAAGAATACAGCGCAGTACAGGCCCTTCGGCCCTCGATGTTGCGCCGATCCAAGCCCACCTAACCTACACTAGCCCACTATCCTCCATATACCTATCCAATGCCCGCTTAAATGCCCATAAAGAGGGAGAGTCCACCACTGCTACTGGCAGGGCATTCCATGAACTCACGACTCGCTGAGTAAAGAATCTACCCCTAACATCTGTCCTATACCTACCCCCCCCTTAATTTAAAGCTATGCCCCCTTGTAATAGCTGACTCCATACGTGGAAAAAGGTTCTCATGGTCAACCCTGTCTAAACCCCTAATCATCTTATACACCTCTATCAAGTCACCCCTAAACCTTCTTTTCTCCAATGAAAACAGCCCCAAGTGCCTCAGCCTTTCCTCATACGATCTTCCTACCATACCAGGCAACATCCTGGTAAACCTCCTCTGCACCCATTCCAGTGCCTCCACATCCTTCCTATAGTATGGCGACCAAAACTGCACACAATACTCCAGATGCGGCCGCACCAGAGTCTTATAAAACTGCAACATGACCTCAGTACTCCGGAACTCAATTCCTCTACCAATAAAAGCCAGTACGCCATATGCCTTCTTCACCGCACTATTTACCTGGGTGGCAACTTTCAAAGATCTGTGTACATGGACACCAAGATCCCTCTGCTCATCCACACTACCAAGTATCCGACCATTAGCCCAGTACCCCATCTTTTTGTATCTTGCCCAGTTTATGACCGCCCACTTCCTTCCTGTCACTGTGCTACGGCACGGATCTGAATGGGAAATGAAACAGTGATGATCAATTCTTGAACGGATTACCGGGTTTTATTCCCCTGTCTGAGAATGCAAAGGTTTACGAGTGGGAGCGGCACCATAAAATGGAGTAATTCCATCTTGACGATCCCGGTTATTCTCTCATCATTCATACATCACAAACACATCCCATTTCAGTATCCTCTGTTCTGAGGAGAATAACTTCAAACTGTACAACTTCTCTTCCTAAATAAAACCTGCGGAAATATGTTGCTCATTCTCCTCTGCATCCGGCCCACACTAATGCTGTCACATTCCTGCGAGTATGTGGACTCACGAATATTCGTAATACTCTTGCGGTCGCCGAACTAACCTTTAATATATTTCGTAAACAAAAACAGTTCTCAACAGCAGGACGTCTGATTCACTGGGACAGTACCTAAACAGCCATGCAGAAGGTCTGCACTTGGAGACCTGGTGCTGTTACCACTTGTCAATGACTGAGGGATGGAGCACACTCCGGACTTCAGCAATAGATTTTAGGACAGTTTCCCACGTTGCTTATGATCCGAGGTCACATGAAGAGTTTTATAAGGAGAGGTTGAGTAGATTAGACTTGCATTTATTGAAGTAAAGATTAAGGGTCACTTCTTTATTTGAAAAAAAAAATACATCTAGAATCTTGAAGTATATTTCGGCAGGAAGCGAATGCAGGGTTATGTGGAAAAGCCACGCAAGTAGAGTTGGGAATCACCAGGACAGCCATGATCTAAGGAAATTTCGAAGTAGTCTGTGTCAACAATCGATCCATGGCGAGAATATCTTCTTTAAGTTATGGAGACTGGAACGACGCACACTAGTCCAGGCGTGGTCTCACCAGAGCCCTGCAAAACCTCAGTGAGTCATCCCGACTTCTAAACTCCAATCCTCTGGAAATGAAGGCCAATGTGACATTTGCCCTCTTCATGGCTTAGTCCCTCCTCGGTAAGGAAGCAACCTTTCGTTCCGAATGAGGGCGCAGATCCAAAACAGATTGAGAAAGAGGTTCAGGCAGGATGGCGTCTGGTGCCGCTTCAGAATAAGTATTGACGAAAACAACAGCATTTTTTAATAATTGTTTAATCTGAAGGTCACTGCACCTCAGGCAATAGGAGAGCTGGGGCAAGTGGGACCTCCATGATATTAATGACTTGGAGCAAGGTAGTGACTGTCCTGTCGCCAATATTGCAGATAAGGACAGATGGGAAGGAGGGTTGTAAGAGGGTTCCAAATAGTTGACAGAGAGATGATAGCTTATGTCAACAGGCAAAAAAAATGAAGAACGCAGTATAATTTGGGAAGAGAGCAAGTTGTTCACTTTGGAAGGGAGAAGGAAAAGATCAAAATACCTTTCAAATAGAGAAAGCTGCAATATAAATGAAGTTAGGGAAATGTTGCGTTTGTAACACAGAATGCTAACTCATAGGAACAGAAGTTAATCAGGAGGGCTAATGCAATTTGAATAGAAGCCGATGGGGTATTAGAATGTTGGACAGACATGTAATGCCGAATGAGTGCTCTCACTGATTTAATTGGGGAAAACATTTGCACATAGTGAACTCCCACTGTTAGCAACAAGGCTTGTCCAATCGAGACGCCAAATCACAGAGGTTAAATCTCCAGATCTGCAACCAAAAAAATGTTTGCAGCTGAGGGAGAATCAGTCACTGCTCGATTATATACCGATGGGAACTGGGGAAAGGCTGAGTTGGACAATGAGGAAAATTGCTTTCAAGGTTGGTTAACTGTAACCTGTTACGGGAAGGGAAGATTGGAGTCACTCATCGGCCTCACTGCGTTGTAAGTAGATGTACCATTGAAAAAGAAAGTCACAGTTTAACAATTGGGAGAAGAGAAGCGAACGTTTGCCATAACCTCCCAGCCTCTTGTAAAAGTCCAAATGCATCATTCTGCACAGAACCGCAATGAGTTTAAGCACAAACTTCTGTTTATTTCCCGTCTGGTAATTATGGCCTGAACAGCAATAGTCATTCTTCATTCTGGGCAACACATGATCGCAATTTTAAAGTCCGTCTTGTGCTTCATAGTTCCGACGAAAGTGAAAGATGGGGATTCTGCCATCGCTCCACAAGATCCCTCAGTAACTTGTCTGTTATTGTTAGGTGTTTATGAGTGACCCAGTAATGAGAATCCGCTGGAGACTTGTCTCTGCTCAGGGATAGAAGAGTAGGCCGAAAGTTCGGAGGTGAACACAGTTGACAGAATTGAGGCTATTTCAGGGATGTGAGGGGAAACAATCCCTGATCATTTTGGACAGTCAATCAATCAGTTCAATATTTGCCACTAACATGCACCTTATTGGCCCACAAGGCTCCATTTAATCTTCAGAGTTCAACCATGACTGCAACACCCCTTGGTGAATACTAGAAAGGATCCAACATCTGATTGTGTACCTGAGCATTCAGTGTACAGTGTGCACATGGCTGAGTATCCAAACATCAGCCTCCTGCACTGTTTACATTGTGATAGTACAGATATTGGATTACAGTGAACAGTGCACAAGTATTTCAATACTGACTATCCAAACGTTTGTGGTCCCATGCTATCGGTATTGTAACACTGCAGACAATATAGAATTTGTAGATATCGAATGTTCAAATTTCGGTTATCTAACACTGTAGACTCTGTTTACAGTATGGGGTCTGCACATTTGTCGAAAGAAATTATCGGACATGATCGTCGCTAGCTGCCCAGTATTGATAGCTCATCCCTATTTGGCTTTGAGAAGGTGGTGATGAGCTCCAACTTGAATCGCTGTGGGTTAATCCACAACGCTGGTAGGGCATGGCTGCGACTTCCTAGTGATCAACACAACTGAGTTCCATACAAGGCCATTTCAGAAGGCAGTTGTGAGTCAACCATGTGCAGTGGATATGGAGGCCCACATAGCGCACAGCAAGTAAGGATTCCCTTCCTGAAAGGACATTACTGAACCAGATTTGTGCTTTTGTTTCTATTTTTTACAGTGATTTCAGGGTCATCAGTCGACCCTTTAGCCATTTGCTTTTATTGGAAATAAATTCCAAAATCTGCTGACCCAGGTCATTATTCTGGGCTATTGGATTAATAGTCGAATGATAATAGAATTAGGCCCATTGCCTCCCCAGTTATACCTTGCTGAATGCCCAAAGACCAGTTGCTCTGCTTAGTACACATTGTATTTCTGTAGATATTACTGCAGACATTAAGTCACGATAGTCAATACACAATGTACACACTACTGCCTTTCCAAATGTCAGTGTGAGCATTGCACTACTGTTGACATTTCACTCTTTCCACGATATGAGTCTTCATATATATTGCATCACACTGAAAAAAAATGTATTACTGTGGGCAGTGTACTGTCTGAATAGTATTGACTGCCCATATACCAGTCATCCCACATTTGTCCATATTGTATTATTGTAGATTGTGTTCCTTTGTGTGTCAGTTCTGGATCCAGTTGTGCATGCGCGTGTATGAGTGCTTGTTAATACGTGCACAAGTGCGTGCCTGTGAATGTATGTGTGTAGTTTTGTGTATTTGCATATGTGCACAACTATGTGCATGCGTGTGTATGTCTGACCATATGAATTTGTGAACCTGCGTTGCTCTGTATGTGTTTGTATGTTTGTAGAGAAAGTGAGGTCTGCAGATGCTGGAGATCAGAGCTGGAAATGTGTTGCTGGAAAAGCGCAGCAGGTCAGGCAGCATCCAGGGAACAGGAGAACCAACGTTTCGGGCATAAGCCCTTTTTCAGGAATGAAGCCCTCCTGAAGAAGGGCTTATGCCCGAAACGTCGATTCTCCTGTTCCCTGGATGCTGCCTGACCTGCTGTGCTTTTCCAGCAACACATTTCCAGCTTTGTATGTTTGTATCTGAGTGTGTGAGTGTGCTTGTGTCTGTGTGACTGAGCATTACTGTGAATGTGAATGCTGTCTGTGTTTGTTTCACTGTGAGTATATCTGTGCCTCAGAGTGACACTGCATTTGATTTCATATGTGTGTCTGATAGTCTGTGTGTGTGTATTTGTATGTCGGTGCGTGTGTGTGTGGTTTAGTGTATGCGTGTCACTCAGTGTGCTATGCTACATGGATCAGCGTGTATTCTATGTGTGTATTTGTGCGTTTGTTTATGAGTCCGTTTGTCAGTATGGTTGTATGTGAATCTGTGTATGTGAACTTATGCGTTTGTTTGTGTATGATCGTGTGTTAGTTTGTGTAAGAGTTTGAGTGTGAATGAGTGTGAGGAAGTATGTGTGCAGCAGTGTGTGCATGACAGTGCCCAGACGAGGGACAGTGCTGCCAGTGATAATGCCTGTGTGTTTCTGTGAGCGTTTGTGTTAGATTGTCTGAGTGAGAGAGAGAGAGAGTGTATACACAGACTCCAGCAATGTGAGAGTGTTGTTATTGATGGCAACCTTGGATGTATTGGTGTTGACATTGCCCTAAGTTGGAATATCTTTCGCACAGTTGTTGCCAATGAACTCCTTCTCGGCATATACAGATTAACCGTGGATAATGAAAAAGGAGAGCGTTCACGCAAGGGAGCTTCCCAATTTTTTTGCTGAGGAATGAAAAGCATTGGTGGATCTGAAGCTCACAAACGCAAACGTTCTAACGTTCCCTGTTAATTTTTCACTCAAACTAGTATGTTTATTCGTGCAATAATGCACCGAGCACTCGACTAATTGCTCAGGAAAGAAGGAAGATGAAAAGATTTCGGCTTGAACTGTCTCTGGAGTTTAGAAGAATGAGACAGGATCTAACTGAGCTCAGTAGATGCTGAAAAGTATTGATAACGCAGGCGCAGAGAATATGCTTCCTCGTGTGAGGCAACCTCGAAAAAGAGGTCATCGTTTTAGGATAAGGACTGGCAAATTTAAAGCAGAGATGAGGATGAATTACTTTACACGTGGGTGTTCATCCATGGAATTCATTATCGCATAATGCAGCGGATGCTGGGACACTGAGTATATTTAAGGAGGAGATCTATTTTCAATTCTCAATGAGTTAAAAGAGCTGAGGGAAGCCGAGATGATAGCAGCCTTGATCGTATTAAATGACAGGCCAGTGACTGAATAACCTATTCCTGGCAGTGATGCCATCTTCTGTGTGACAGGCACAAACGTAGAGAGACAGAGAGAGGGAGGCGAAACAGAGAGAGAGTGTGAGAAAGAGAGACATTGTAATGCAGTATGTGGTGACCCATGAATCTCTCTAAAATAAATCAGAGAGGGACACGGCTCTCAAAGCCACAGTATCGCCACAGCGGGAATAAAGAACTCAACTCTGAGTTAGTAATGGAGACGTAGATGTTTATCCTCAAATAACTAATGCAGCGAGCTGAGCTTCTAAGAGGATGGCTTCTGTCCAATGGACCTCAGGGTTATCAAACTGTTGAACAACCAACACAAATTCAAGAGAAGGCCGTGAAACAGATCTACTTCGAGGTCGTCACAGAGTTGTCTCCTCCATCATCACTACCTGGAGCCTAACGCCGGGTTAAAGTTCGTTCTGCCAATGATATTTAATCTGGGGAACAGGAGAATCGATGTTTCGGGCATAAGCCCTTCTTCGGGAATCCTGAAACGTCGATTCTCCTGTTCCCTGGATGCTGCCTGACCTGCTGTGCTTTTCCAGCAACACATTTTCAGCTCTGATCTCCAGCATCTGCAGACCTCACTTTCTCCTCAATGATATTTAATGTCAAGTTCCATTACAAGTTTATGATCAGCAGTGTTCCAAAGCGCAATTTTTGACATATCCAGCGTGTCTCAGTGTGGTCTCGGCCTGGTGAGATAAAGAGTGCTCTGATGCCTGCTGACATCATTTGGCCACAAGTCGGAAGCTGCACTAAAATCTGGTTTTGTATATATATATATATATATATATATGGTGTTTGAACTTTGACTCTGTCTCTTCCACTGAATTATGAGCGCACTTTGCTGCAGATTTGAATTTGAGAATAAGTCTGATGTTTTTCCTTTCTTAAAACTAAAGAGGAAATATAGAGTAAATGAAATGTGCCTGCATAAATGTAATTAGTATGTAATACATGCTTAGAGATTTCCACACACAATGAGAATTATTTCATATCAATCCCAAAATATCTCATGACACATCATCCTCAAACAGTGATGACTTAGATCTGACTTTACTCCCCTCTCTTGAGTATTAGTAAGAGGGATGTTAAATAGTTGCTGTTTGATGTACTTAGTAAGAACGATTTTAGAGTGTTTTTTAGAAGTCATGCGATAATTGTACACAGAAACAAACAGTGGTTTTGTGAATAAATTGCTTTCTCATGACTCAATAACAATTGATTTCCTTGCCCACATTCTCACCCCAACTTCCCATTATTGATGATTCGGTTGCTTAATATTCCCTCTGTCAATATGAGGAAAAAATTATGTTGAGCCTTTCTACAAGACTTCTTCAAATTAATATCAAGTTTTTAGTTTTCTTTCAGTTTGAAAGGGAGAAAGAGGACGAGAGCGGAAAGCAAAATTCAAGAAAAGGAGACCGAGAAACAGACACACAGAGAGACAGTCAGAGACAGATGAAGGAAGAGCGAGATGGAGGAAGAAAAGCATATAAACAACATAGAGACAAACACAAGTTAACCAAAGCCATGGAGAGACTGGGAGTTTGGAGAGACTCAACATTCCAGTGAGTCCCAGCTCTTTGGACGGTTCCCCTCACGACCCCTGACCATTCAGGGGCAAGCCCGGCACCGAGGGTTTGCTGAAGTCTGAAAGGATAAAAACTGGCACTGTGTTCAAAGAGTACTTACACTCTCTCTCACTCGCAAACACGGAGACAGAAACTGTCTGATATTCAGCCTCTGGTCAGTCCACATGGCAAATGGAGTTTTGGCTGTCAACTCATCCAGTCAGGACACTTCGTCCAGGTGTGAAAAACAGCAAGAGGCATTTTGCTGAGGTGGGGGGTGGGGGGTGGGGGGTGAAGGGCGAGCGAGGAATTGTAAGGGAAATCAACAGCTCAATAGTTTAATCCAGATTACATCTACTTATCCATCTGTGATCCCCACTCCACGCCCAGCTGCCCAACTCACACATGGGCCCTAGACCTGAAATCTACACAGAGACAAAGTGCAGTTTATTTAGAATAAAAAGGAATACAAGCCTCTACAACAAAGGGACATAACTTTCTCCCCATATCCTCACAGTACCCATATCGTGCTATATTCACCGTTGTGGTTCTCTACGCCGAGCTGGGAATTTGTGTTGCACACGCTTCGTCTCCTGTCTCGGTCCCCTGTCTGGTAGTGTGGCTAGTCCTTTGGGTTGTGGCATGTCCTCGTTCCGTTGTCTTTCCCTTAGGCATCTGTTGAGGAAATTGCGCGGGTATCCGTTTTTGGCAAATACTGCCACACTAGCCACACTACCATACATCAAGAGCATTTCCGAACTGACAGCCAGACTACTGCGACCCCTCGGACTCATAACGGCACACAAACCAACAGCCACTCTCAGACAACAACTCACCAGAATGAAGGACCCGATACCCAGCATGAGCAAAACCAATGTAGTGTACAAAATCCCATGCAAGGACTGCACAAAACACTACATAGGACAAACAGGAAGACAGCTAACGATCCACATCCATGAATACCAACTAGCCACGAAACGACACGACCAGCTATCCCTAGTAGCCACACACCCAGATGACAAGCAACATGAATTCAACTGGGACAACACTACTGTTATAGGACAAGCCAAACAGAGAACAGCCAGGGAATTCCTAGAGGCATGGCACACATCCACAGATTCAATCAATAAGCACATCGACCTGGACCCAATATACCGACCACTGCAGCGGACAGCTGGAACTGACAACCGGAAGCAGCAGATACAAATCACTATAAATGCCGGAGGAAACACCACAGAAGCGCTTCACAGGAGGCTCCCAAGCACTGAGGATGTCACCTAGACAGGGGACGAAACGTCTGCAACACAAATTCCCAGCTCAGCGAACAGAACCACAACAACGAGCACCCGAGCTACAAATCTTCTCACAAACTTTAAGCTATATTCACCATTACACATTCTATCCTGTGCTGTGAACAGGCAAGAATGACCCTGAAAGTGCATCCGGCTATCCTTTCAATTTCGTTTATCAATATACGTTAAACGAGGGTTCACGCCGATCACTGTAGACACACTACAACTTCACCTGGACATACCAAGAGCCAGGAAGTGCAATGTTATACTGTCATTACTCCAGTCTTTGTGGCGAGGGATGTGTGTAACATGGTTAAAAACAATGACTGCAGATGCTGGAAACCAGATTCTGGATTAGTGGTGCTCCCGAAACGTCGATTTCAAAGCTCCTTGGATGCTGCCTGAGCTGCTGTGCTCTTCCAGCACCACTGATCCAGAATCCATACATGTACCATGTTCCAGTGTGCCTTATTACACATAAATCCGTTTGTGCCCCTGTCATCAATTGTTTGTGTTTCCTTATTTGTTCTTTAGAGCAGTTGTCTTGATCTCCTACATACTTATGACCCATTCCACAGTCATTGTATCCCCTTCCTCCTTGTTTTTGTCCCTGGCAGGTACCTGCATTACCAGAGGAAAATGCATCTTGTTGTCACCTAACATGCACCTCTGTCAGTTGCGTCTTCTTTTCCTTTTGACCTTTTAAGATGCAAGGACATTTGTTGTACAGGCTGAAAACGCCCATTGTGGTCCACAGCTTTGAGATAATATTATTGTTATCATCTCTTAATCGCATGTTCCTTTCCATCTGGGCTTCATTCCCAACAGCCTGTGCCCTTCTCATAATCTCTCTCTAAAAGTTCCACATCCCCATTAGTGCTGATATTATCACAGAATACCTGCACTCTTGGAATCAAGCAATTCGCACCATCAGGTCCTGACTAATCCTCTGAAGGCCATCCCACGCAGACCGACCCCAAACAACTATGAAAACTCGGCATTTTTCGCCTGTCGAAGGATATCAGAACATCCAGGAGGCGATGCAAATTCCACAAGAGTCTGAAATTGAATGCAGGTTCCTGGTGCTGACAGGCAGCATTGCTAACCGCTGGGTCACCATGTGCCCCAATATCCACAACCTGCACTAATGTCACATTCTCATTTATCTGTAATTTGATAATAATCTGGCCAATGTTAAAAAAATGCTCATAGACTGCCTTGATTGCATAATCTGACTCATACATTTTTTTCAGTATCTCATGATTAAATGTGAGTTATTAATATTGTTGGCCTGCTACATTATCTTGTTAATTAATCATTGCACCACGTTACACTAGCAAGGGTTCTGTGATTATGGGTCCATTTGTTTTGAGTGACGTGAGTACTTTGTGCAGAGAATTTGCTGTTCACTTATTCGCTCTTTGAATAATTAGTGTCGAATTATGAATTAAGTCAGTAATTCGCTCAGTAATTCGTGAGCATTCGAATCAATGATTCTGAAGTTAACTCATGCCCTGATGAGGGAAGTTTGAATATTTAATGCTAAGCTGCTACTTTTGTTAGATATTCTCCTCCTCGAAGGAATGTGGGAGTCGGGAGGATTTTTAATTAATGTATGACGTTGAGAAAGCAAGTGAACTTGTCCAAACACGCCAATGATTTCTCATCTTAAATTCGATCAGAAAGCCAAGCTCAAATCGTTGCAAAGAATGAATCAGTTCTTTCTTAAGCCATATTTTATCCAGGCATCAGCCTTTGTGGGAGTCCATAACCTTAATTTTCTGAGCAGTTTTCTTGAAGGCAGTTCAACAAATAGAGGTGAAAAACTACGGTGGCAATTGGCCAAATACAGAAACAATAAGAAAATCTGGAAGAGGCTGAGGCAAGTACCACTCTTGTTACATATACTGGGAAGATTGGATGTTTCCATTTGACTGTGTGGCAAAGGAAGTGTGAGAGTTCTTTTCGTTTCATAACTTGAATGCTGACTACAGCTCCGCGTTCAACCCCACTTTCATATCCAGAACTGATCTCAAAACTTTGAGATAGAGTCCAGGCCCACCCTTTGCAACAGGATATTGAGCTTGCTGACCCATAGAGCGCAATCAGCTGCACCTCCTCCGTCAAAACGTTCAATATTGGAGCCCCCAAACAATGCATTATTTGCCCCCTACTGCACTCCCTGTACATCCACAGCTTTCTTGCCGAACGAAGGCCATCTCCAAGTTTGCTGAAGACACCACCGTGCAAGGAAGTTTATCAAACAACGATGTAGAGAAAACAGATTGAGTGCGTTGTTACGTGTAATGATAACAATCTCTCTCTCAACGTTGGCACAACTAAAGTAATGATAATTTACTTCAGAAAGACAGAAGGAGAACACACCGGTATCTATATAAACTAGGTGGAGTTTGAGAGGGTTGAGAGCTTTAAGTTCATAGGTGTCCTCGACTTCCCACGTCCATTAAACAGTCAAGAAGGTGCAACAACAACGCTTCTTGCTCACGCGGCTCAAGAAATTTGGCATTTCCGTAACGATCCTCGCCAACGTTTACAGATGGACCATAGAGAACATACTGTCCAGGTGCACAACAGCCTGGTATGGCAAATGCTCTGAGCAAAACCTTAAGAAAGTACAGAAGTTTGCGTGCCTAGACCAGACCATAACAGAAGCCAATCTCCCATTCGTGGGCTGTATGTGAAAGTCCTGTTGCCACGGAAAGGTTGCCAACATCATCAAAGACCCATCCCACTCGGCAATGCTCTCTGACAACCATTTCTATCAGGAACAAGATGCAGGAAGCTGAACACATGCACAAACTATTTCAAGTACAAATTCTTCCCCGTTGTTGTTAGATCTATGAATAAAATCTCTAAAGACATTTTTTTAAAATGGATGTAGGTTTGTTCGTTGAGCTGGAAGGTTCATTTTCAGACGTTTCGTCACCATACTAGGTAACAACTTCAGTGAGCCTCCGGACGAAGCACTGCTGATGATTCCTACTTTCTATTTATATGTTTGAGTTTCATTGGGTTGGTGATGTCATTTCCTGTGGCGATCTCATTTCCTATGGTGATTCCATTTCCTGTTCTTTTTCTCAAGGGGAGGTAAATGGGATTGAAAATGTGTTGCTGGAAAAGCGCAGCAGGTCAGGCAGCATCCAGGGAACAGGACAATCGACGTTTCGGGAATAAGCCCTTCTTGAGGAATCGGGCTTATGCCCGAAACGTCGATTCTCCTGTTCCCTGGATGCTCCCTGACCTGCAACACATTTTCAGCTCTGATCTCCAGCATCTGCAGCCCTCACTTTCTCCTCGAAGGTAAATGGGGTCCAAGTCAATATGCTTGTTGATAGAGTTCCAGTTGGAATGCCATGCTTGGAGCTATGCTCGTGCGTGCCTGTGTTTGGCATTTCCTAGGATGGATATGTTGTCCCGGTCGAAGTGGTCTCCTTCCTTATCTGTATGTACGGATACTAGTGAGAGAGGGTCATGTCGTTTTGTGGCTAGATGATGTTCATGTGTTCTGCTGGCAAGTTTTCTGCCTGTTTGTCCAAATATAGTGTTCATTACAGCTCTTGCACGGGATTTTGTAAATGGTAAATTGCTTGTTATCTGTAAATAAATAATTCATCGTCAAATCACCTGTTGAATTTATAGTTAGTCCAAATGATAACTAATTTACATCAAAGCATAGTTTACTGGCTCTAGGCTGGTGGAATTTAGCAAAAGACTTACTTTTGGCCGTTTCAGATTTCCAGCTTTCTCAGGCAATGGAACTTGGCATTATTTACCAAGACCTCTGTTTCCCTCTATTTTTTTTTCAGTTATAATCTGCAGTTTGCCATTGGAAAGAGAAGAAAATAAAATAGGTTGATGCACTAACGTTGATTTCGTCACCCAGAACTCTTTGGCACCTTTTTCTTTAGGAATCCTGGTTCTTTGCATTTCTGCCAATTTTTTAAAAAAAATTGCTGCAGAAAAAAAAAGTTTGCCACAATGATTCTTTTCATAATGAACGGAAATAACATGATGATCAATCTACCATAGTCACTTTCATTTATGAGCTGTTTCTGCTTGTTTCATGTGGTAAGAAGTTGAAACTTTATTGCTGGAATAGCACAGCAGGTCAGGCAGCATCCAGGGAACAGGAGATTCGACGTTTCGGGCACAGGCCCTTCTTCAGGAATTTTGATCTTTGATCTCCAGCATCTGCAGACCTCACTGTCTCCTCATGTGGTAAGAACAAAAGCTAATGATCCGAAATGAAGTACATCATAGGGCCTTTGGCCCTCCAAGCCTGTGCTGACCATCAGGCCCAAATAAAATAAAAGCAAACTTTCTGCCCTTGTTCAGTCACTATCCCTCTATTCTCTTCCTCGTCATGTCACCATCGAGATGACTCCTAAATGCCACCAAGCGAACCGTGTTTCCACCACTTGTTCTTGCAGAGCTTCCAGGCTCCGACCACCCTCTGCGTGAAAAGCAACCTCCCACGCACATCTCCCTCAAACCTCCCCCCTTCACCTTGAATCTTTGCCCCTTGTAGTTGAAACTGTGATCCTGACTCGAGAAAACTGGAGCCTCTGTAAATGTGTCACTTTTGTACGTTGTGGTCATACCAGGAATAGTTCGAATGCGGGTCATTCGCAACGTCCATCTGGACAGAATGAAAATTATTCGTTCCCCAGTTGCATTCTGGCACATCATTCTTCCGTATGCATTCTGAATTGTTCTATTCCAGATGGCCTTGCCCTATTTTATTTGGTTGACAGTTGTTTTCACATTTGATCGATTTTCAGCCATTTCTGGTTAGAAACTCGAGTCAAGACATTGCAAGAGGAGAACAGCACTTGTGCTTACAGGTTTGTACGAGTTGTTCACATTCAATTCCTGCTACCCTGGATTTGAACCTTCTTTTATTCTCGAATACGTGCCGTAATGGTGAATCTTGACACCACAACACTAGTCCTCTTTCTTTTGGGCAATCTATGCTTTGATTTGACTCGATTTGATTTATCGTCCCGTGGGTACAATGAAAAGATTTGTTGGTTATCAGTAGAAGCAGATCATAGTAATCAAGGATATGCAGATGGTACGATGAAGAAGAAATCTGGACAGAGGAAGCCATGCAGATTATCACGCATTAAACACACACGAGGCAACATCTAAATGTGGCACACACAAAAAAGCACAGGCCAAAGACAGCACATCATTCTCAACTGATCGGAAGATAATGCCAACATTCATATTGTCTTATTACATTGTACCAACCAACGGATATAATGCAGCATGGATACCTATAAAAGAATATAACACATATCACTATTTGTACAAGGCATACATAAGAAGATGAAATCACTTGCCCTGATGTTTATGAACTTAGCCCCTCTGTGTCATAGTTTCGGATGATGTAACTAAAAAACACCTAACCGTTGCTGATGAGTGTACTCAGATTACAACCAAGCCAAACTGCGCCCAATGAGAACAGGTCCAATGGATCACCAAGGATTGAATGTTGTATTAGTGTATGGCAATGAGTAGGCACATACAATACGATGATCAAGAGAGGAAAATCACCTAGTGGCTTATCTTGACATCTAATCATCGTATTTATGTGTCTCCTGTAGAAAAGTCATAAGCACACTCAAGCCTATTTATCAAACAATTTAAGCACTTTTTTTCAAACAGTATATGCCACAATACTTCAATGATTTAGAACAAGTGTTTTATGTTAGAATTCCAAAACTTTCGGAGTGTTTATTAATCTGTAGTCAGAGCAAAAGAAGACTTTCCCGTTCAGCTTCTGGGAGAAAGGTTTTGCTGGAACTGAATTAATCCTGGAAAATATGTTAAATTTCAAACATGAATATTACAGTACGGTTAAATATTATGTTATACAGCAAAGACTGGTGTGACAGTGTTACGACTAACACCAACAGCTGCAATTATAGTGAAATAAATACCCTCTACCCTGTAAGATTACCGACCACATCATTTTTAAAACTAGGCACTGATGTTGCGGTGTCAATGATTTTTACTACTGAAATCTAGTCATTTCTTAAATGGCAAGCATCTTTTATATTGAGCAAACTCTCCCATGATAGTATTAATCTGGTTGAATGACAAACCATTTAATTCGAGTAAACCGATCAAGCAGATAATCAAACATGCTGACTCCAAATCGCATTCCATGACTGTCTCTCGAATCAAGTGCTACATTCCAGGCGTGTGGCATAAAGCCTCAATCAAACACTCACTGCAAAGTGGGATATAGGATTTAATAAATAAGGAATGTCCTGCTGGGAAATCCATTCAATCTTTCTAAATGCAGATATGGGAGAGGAGTCAGCGAAAAAACTGAATCTCACTGTATGTATGTCCATAGTTACCTTTTTATTTCCAAATGGAGAGAATAATCGAGAGACACTAGGAAAATTGATCAGTATGGATACATTACATGTGGTGGACAGATTAACATGAAGAAGACAAGAATACATATGGAGGGAAAGGTATTAGGATTGTGGAGGCCAGAGATGCTCTAACTGCAGTTTTATACAGAAAACTAATCGAGAAACACAAGGAATACACTTCAAGCCCATTGGCACTACTGGAGGGAGGAGGAAAAAAACGCAGTAAAATCTCCAGTAGAGAATTCTTTAATGGGATATTTTAGAGGGATTATTTCAGAATTTCAGCGTCCACCATCACTCACTTTCCTATTGATGCTTTGGAATGATTAAATATGCAAACTTTTCCACCACAACCACCAGCACTAACAAAGCCAATCCCACAGTCCAATATCTCCCATTCTCTACATTGGCCTGTACATAAAGATCACCCAGATGCAATGATGAACATTTTGGCAGGTTCATGAGCTCATCGAATCACACAGATATACAGTGCATAAAGAGACGTTCCCACCCAATGCATCCGTGCCAACCAGGTATCCTATATGAATTTAAACCCATTTGCCAGTATTTGCTGATATTCCTCTAAGCCCTTCCTACTCAAATACAACTACCCAAAAGCCTTTTAAATGTTGTAATGGCTCAGCATTCACGATTTCATCCAGCAGCTCATTCATTACTTGCCTGCAAACATTTGCACCTGGCATTGCTTATCAATCTTTCCCCTTCCATTTCAAACCTATAGTCTTTCATTTCGGATTCCTTCACCCGGGCGAAAACAAAATCTCTTTCTGTTTACCATATTCATGCTCCTCATGGCATCACAAACCTCCTTGTGATCATCTCTCAGCCTCCGACACTCCAGCGTTGTACCTGAAACTGGACGACGCTGGCAACATCCTTGTAAGTCATTTCTAAACCCTTTCAAGTTTCATAACAACCATCCTAGTGCAGAGGGACTAGAATTTCACGCAATGTTCCAATAATGGCCTAGTCACTGTCCTTTTCTAAACAAGAGTAGACCGTTCTTGATATGTTAGTTTAAAAGATGGTGTGTTCCGAAATATTGACCAGAGCTGACAGAGTTAAATATATGTATATACCAAGGCAATGAAGGGATGGAAATTATGGATGAGTAATAAATTCTTGCTCAGTCAATCAGCATCCATTTCCTTATCAGGGCGATAAAAAAAACTGCTGGCAACATTTCAGCAGGGGTCTGAAATGTACCTTTGCACAAACTAACTTGGCACACTATTCACTTTGAAATATAGACCAAAGCTTTCCTTACCTTTTCCATTACCAGTTGAGGAGAGAGTGAGGTCTGCTGATGCTGGAGATCAGAGCTGAAAATGTGTTGCTGGAAAAGCGCAGCAGGTCAGGCAGCATCCAGGGAGCAGGAGAATCGACGTTTCGAGCATAAGCCCTTCTTCAGGAATGAGGAGGGTGTGCCAGCAGGCTAAGATAAAAGGTAGGGAGGAGGGACTTGGGGGAGGGGCGTCGGAAATGCGATAGGTGGAAAGAGGTCAAGGTGAGGGTGATAGGTCAGACTGGGGTGGGGGCGGAGAGGTCAGGAAGAAGATTGCAGGTTAGGAAGGCGGTGCTGAGTTCGAGGGATTTGACTGAGACAGGGTAGGGGGGGGGGGGAAATGAGGAAACTGGAGAAATCCGAGTTCATCCCTTGTGGTTGGAGGGTTCCAAGGCGGAAGATGAGGCGCTCTTCCTCCAACCGTCGTTTTGTTGTGGTCTGGGGATGGAGGAGTCCAAAGACCTGCATGTCCTTGGTGGAGTGGGAGGGGGAGTTGAAGTGTGATTGGGTTGGTTGGTCCGGGTGGTCCAGAGGTGTTTTTTTTCCCGGGTGTCCCAGAGGTTGGATCCTTGAATTGGAACATGACATGGAATTTCATGTTTAGGTTAATTTGTGGGACATGTGCTTTATTGGCTGGCCGGCTTTTATTGCTGACCCCTGCTTCCCCTTCGGAACACGGCGATGCGCATCATTCTTGAATGGCTGCAGGTCATCTCTGCGGGTTGACCCACAATGATATCGGGGAGGGAATTCCATGACTTTGACCCAGTGACAGTGACCAAGCAGCAATATACTTCCAAATACATTTGCTAGAGATCTTCGGGAGGATTCAACCCAGCGTAGTATGTGATCAGAATCAGAACAACGAGCCAGCAAGTGCAGGGAGTCGGGACAAATGTGAGACTGAGATAGGCATAGACTAGAGTGAGAATAGGCCGAGAGACATCGCCCGGCTCAAAGGGACTGGAGGAGACAGAGGAGCAGATATGTAGTGAGATACTGAAACCGTTTGAAGAAAACAGGGTAGTTGTGGTTGGTGACGGCAAAATTTCTCTTATTGATTGGGACTCACTTTGTTCCGGGGGATCGGATGGAGAGCAAATTATTGGATTGATTAGGATTCTTTGAGACAGTGCGATGACAATCCAAACACAAACGCGGCCACGCTAGACCTGATATTAAGGAATGTGCCAGGACAGGAGGGCAATGTTTCAGTAGGAGAGCATTTTGGACTTATTGACGAGAATTGCATAAGATTTCGAATAGTCGTGGATAATGATAAGAGTGGTTCTCCGGTGAGAGATCTTAATTCTGCAAGGGCCAATTTGCGTTTAATTGGATAGGGACTGGTGAATATGGAATGGACGGCTATTTGAGGGAAACTGCGCGTCTGGCAACTGGGAAGCTTTTGCAGAAAAGTTGATTAAACTTCAGGACATTTTAAAGCAAATGAAGGTTAGTCCTGTCAAGAAACAGGAACCATGGAGAACAAGGGGAATTGTAAGCTTAGCCAAAAGGAGAAAGAAAAGCGTAAAATAGATCCAGGCGGGTACAAGCCCTTTGGGAATAGAGAGAAAATTAGGAACGAAGTTAAATGTGGAATTAGGAAGACTAAAAGGGGGCCACGACATTTATTTAACAAGCAGGGTCGAGGACAATCCCATGATATTTCATGCATATATGAGAAGAAAGAGTGCAGTAAGGATAAAGGGCGTGGCATTGAAGGTATGCATGGAGCCACGGAAAGTGGAGAGCTGCTTCATGAAGACTTTGTATCAGTATTGACCAATGGAGGTGTGCAAAGGAAGAATTTCACAGCGAGATCGGCCGGAGCCTGGAACGCACTGCCACATGAGGTGGTGAATGTAATCACAGCGACACTAAAGAGGCCACTGGATGGTAACAGGAATACGGACTATTTAAGGGCAGAAGGCATCAGTTTTAGTTTGATTAGGACATAATGTTCAGCAAAGATTTGGAGGGTTTAGGGCCTGTCCCTGTGATCTACTATTTTTTTGTTCTTTGTTCGAAGTCAGGCTGTGAGTGACTTAGAGGAGATCTTGCAGGTAAAGCATTCCCATGCAAAGTTTTGACAGTGCGATCTGAGGCAACCCTGCAGAATTTGGTCCAGACATCCTGCATAAAGTACACAGTGCTGCTTCTGAGTGTGGGCGTTGCAGCGACTGGCTCGTTGGGAATATAATGCAGTGTACTTTGTCCTGAATGATGCAAGTCTTCTTACGTATTGTTGCAGCTGCATTAATCCATACAAGTGGGCGGTAATCCATAAAACCCATGACCTGTATCTTTTAGATTATGTAGAGTCGTTGGTCACAGCATTCCAAGTCTCTGACCTGTTGCTATATCTAATGTGTTTACGTGGTGAATCCAGTTTAATTCCTTATCAAATGTAAATCCCAGGATGTTGATAGTGGTGACTCATTGATTGTAACACCATTGGATGGGAAGGGGCAATTATTAGATTGTCTGTTCTTGGTAGGGTTCATAACTTGGCATTTGTATGACGTGGATGTGACTTGCAACTTATCAGTGGAGAATGTGGTGCTGGAAAAGCACAGTCGTCCAGGCGGCATCCCTTCCTGATGAAGGGCTTTTGTTGGAAACGTCGATTTTCCTGTTCCTCGGATGCTGCCTGGCAGGTTGTGCTTTTCTAGAAACCCACTCTGGACTCTAATCTCCAGCATCAGCCATGCTCACATTGGCATTGCCACATGTCAGCCTCGCCTCGACATCGTACAGATCTTGGAATTAAAAATGGACTGTTTCCATACCTACGTGGATGCAAATAATGAGCAAGATTGGACACTCATCAGCAACATCCCCACTCATGAAATTATGATTGAGTAGCTGAAGATAATTTGGCCTTGGGCATTATCTTAAGGAACACATGTCGAGATGTTCTGGGACTGAGATTACTGACCTCCAACAACCTCGACATTTGGCCTGTCTTCTGGGTATGGTCCCAATCACTGGAGCATTTTCCTCTTGATAGCCATTTATTCCAGCTCGGTCAAATGCGATCTCGATGTCAAGACCTGTCACTGTCTCCTCACGTCTGTAATTCAGTTCTTTTGGCCATAATGTGATGGGTAGTTGAGTGACTGTGCTCCAGTCCAATCAGGACTTTCCTTCTGGGTCACTGGATCTCATTCCTGAACGGACTCCCAAACAGCACAGTGAGCCTCCCGCTAGCACATGGACAGCAGCGATTCAAGAAAGCACAGCCCCTTTGTTAAAGTGGAAACTAGTGGCGGGCAATACATGCTGGACAGCCAGAGATGCCTGTGTGTCAGGAGTGAATCCAAAAGACAATGATATATGTCTCTAACTTCTCAGTGCATTAAAACAGATTTCTGATCGACTTTTAATAAAATGTTTTGACAGCCTTTTATTATAAACACACACACACACACACATTCTTTCTCTCTCTCTCAGACACACACACACACACACATTCTTTCTCTCTCTCTCAGACACACACTCACATTCTTTCTCTCTCTCAGACACACACACATTCTTTCTCTCTCTCTCAGACACACACACACACTCACATTCTTTCTCTCTCTCTCAGACACACACACACACTCACATTCTTTCTCTCTCAGACACACACACACATTCTTTCTCTCTCTCTCAGACACACACTCACATTCTTTCTCTCTCTCTCAGACACACACGCACACACACTCACATTCTTTCTCTCTCTCTCAGACACACACACACACACTCACATTCTTTCTCTCTCAGACACACACACACACACACTCACATTCTTTCTCTCTCTCTCAGACACACACACACACACTCACATTCTTTCTCTCTCAGACACACACACACACACACTCACATTCTTTCTCTCTCTCTCAGACACACACACACTCACATTCTTTCTCTCTCTCTCAGACACACACACACACACACACGGTTAATCACATGCCCTCAGAAGCTGTGGCGTTGTGCGAGATGTACAGAGTCCCTTTTCTCCTGTGGTGCAACCACTTGCTCATTTCCCAGTTTATCGCAGAAGGGAAGGGGGGGGGGGGGGGGGGGGTTACATATTCAAGACCTACATCTCTGCCATTGGCCACGTTTGGTCCAATCAATTCTTGGGACCCGGGAATTGCTCCAACCGACTGGAATCTCCTCCCAATGGAGAGCCACTTTGCAGCCCACCTCCACAGCGTTAGACCTCAGGATCCTTGTCCACTGAGCCTCACTGGATGGATGAATGTGTTAATGAACTTGCCAGTGGGTAGGTGAGGGTAGAGAATAGCACCAGGAATCAAAGTCTCGCTATCGTGTGGTCATCCTGGCATATCTGGAGATCTTTTTGCAGAGTAACCCTTCCCCCAATTCCCTGCTTCTGACCCTGCAATGTTTGTTCCAGACTAACTCACCTCCACTTAGCGCTCACGTTAGATTGACTGTGTGTTAGTGCGGGATTGTATCAGGACTGAGTCTGCCACATTGTGGCGCCCCACCAGATCTACCTTTCCAGCAGTGAGTGCAGACGTCAGTGCAGCCTGTCCCAGAGAGTGCTTGCTGCCCCTTCATTACTGAGACGTTGACATTACTGTGCTCAGGGCAATGTCAGCTCTCAGCGAGTTGTCAGTCCTCTTGACTCTCCATTCCACCCATGTTACACTGAGAGACTCCGACCGAACGGTGCTCCCACTGGTTAAACCCACTGACTGAGAGATTGTTTCTCAGTGTGAGCTCTCGGACAGTGTGGTAGGCTCTTGCTGTGCAACCTCGACTCGCACCCTTTTATTGGCATTGCCATTTGACATTGTGGAGCTCCATCTGCATTGACAAGCCACCAGTACAGGCATAAGGGGCTGGAATCAGCGGCTTGGCCATTCCAGCCTGCTACCCCACTGCACAAGATAGTGGAACACAGGTACCGAATGTAAGCATTTTGCCCCTGAATCTGCTCCAACATTCGATCAAAGCTGATGGCTTTCTCAACACCAGGCTTCTGCCGGCCACCTACCCCTCCCTGCCCCATAACCGTTAATCGTTTTACCAAGCAAGAGCCTCTGTATTCCTGACTGAAATGTACTCAATGACCTGGCCTCCCCAGGCTTCTGAGGCAATGAGTTTGAAGGATCACCATCCTCTCGATGAAGAAATTCTGCCTTAAATCAGTTCAAGAGGGTTGCTCCGTTGCGCTCGGATCCCAGCCTTTCCTATTGGCGGATACATCTTCGCCATGTCCACTCTATCCAGGTCTCTCAGTATCCTGTAACTTGGAATCAAATCCCCGATCATGACTGATTCCATTCAAACCTCATTCCTCTGCACTCGCGATTATTTATCATCCCCGATCTTGAACAATATCTCTCCCTCTGTGTTTTCCCTCTCTCTCTCCCACTCTCTCTCTCCCTCTCTCTCTCTCTCCCTCTCTCTCTCCCACTCTCTCTCTCCCACTCTCTCTCTCCCACTCTCTCTCTCCCACTCTCTCTCTCCCTCTCTCTCTCCCACTCTCTCTCTCCCTCTCTCTCTCTCCCACTCTCTCTCTCCCACTCTCTCTCTCTCCCTCTCTCTCTCCCACTCTCTCTCTCCCACTCTCTCTCTCCCACTCTCTCTCTCCCACTCTCTCTCTCTCCCCCTCTCTCTCTCCCACTCTCTCTCCCACTCTCTCTCTCCCACTCTCTCTCTCCCTCTCTCTCCCACTCTTTCTCTCCCTCTCTCTCTCTCTCTCTCCCTCTCTCTCTGCCACTCTCTCTCTCCCTCTCTCTCTCTCCCACTCTCTCTCTCCCTCTCTCTCTCTCCCTCTCTCTCTCCCACTCTCTCTCTCCCTCTCTCTCTCTCTCTCCCACTCTCTCTCTCCCTCTCTCTCTCTCCCACTCTCTCCCACTCTCTCTCTCCCTCTCTCTCTCTCCCTCTCTCTCCCACTCTCTCTCCCTCCCACTCTCTCTCCCACTCTCTCTCTCCCTCTCTCTCTCTCCCACTCTCTCTCTCCCTCTCTCTCTCTCCCACTCTCTCTCTCCCACTCTGTCTCTCCCTCTCTCTCTCCCACTCTCTCTCTCCCACTCTCTCTCTCTCCCACTCTCTCTCTCCCTCTCTCTCTCTCCCACTCTCTCTCCCACTCTCTCTCTCCCTCTCTCTCTCCCACTCTGTCTCTCCCACTCTCTCTCCCACTCTCTCTCCCACTCTCTCTCTCCCTCTCTCTCTCTCCCACTCTCTCTCTCCCACTCTCTCTCTCTCCCACTCTCTCTCTCCCTCTCTCTCTCTCCCTCTCTCTCTCCCTCTCTCTCTCTCCCACTCTCTCTCCCACTCTCTCTCTCCCTCTCTCTCTCCCACTCTGTCTCTCCCTCTCTCTCTCCCACTCTCTCTCCCACTCTCTCTCCCACTCTCTCTCTCCCTCTCTCTCTCTCCCACTCTCTCTCCCACTCTCTCTCTCCCCCTCTCTCTCTCTCCCACTCTGTCTCTCCCTCTCTCTCTCTCCCACTCTCTCTCCCACTCTCTCTCTCCCTCTTTCTCTCTCCCTCTCTCTCTCTCCCACTCTCTCTCTCCCTCTCTCTCTCTCCCACTCTCTCTCTCGCTCACTTCTTCTCCCTGTCCATATTTGCTGGAAGAACAGTTGTGTTTCTCTCTGCAGAAAGGTCCAACCAGACCCAAAATGTTGACACTGCTTCCCTCTCTCTCTCTATGCCAGACGTCCTGACTTTTCCCGGGCATGTCTATGTGGCAGCACATGGGACACGGACAATGTGTGGTTCACAATTCAGCCGGTTTAATTTACACCTCTCAGGGAACAACGAATTTCGGAGACCCTACACAACATTCACAGTCATCGCAATTATCGAATGAAGTCAGGGTCCCCAAGGCTTCACTGAGATCCCCGATTCTTCCAACAGCGTTGTTCAAACAGGCACAGCCTCATGGCAGATTCCACTGGAAGTGCTGTGCACACATTGACCGAGCACATCCCACCAGCTTTT
Source organism: Chiloscyllium plagiosum (assembly GCF_037043375.1). Lineage (NCBI taxonomy): Eukaryota > Metazoa > Chordata > Chondrichthyes > Orectolobiformes > Hemiscylliidae > Chiloscyllium > Chiloscyllium plagiosum. The sequence continues at coordinate 569,057 of NW_028270179.1, read as the reverse complement.
TCACAGTCGTTGTTATACCCTGCAAGGAAATAAGGAGAGTTTTCCATGTCTGTTCCTGCTCGGTGGAAGTGTCAGGGAGCTAGTCCAAATTGCAATGTCACAGAATCCCCCCCCCCAGATTACTTCGGGCGCACCCTGATGCTATTTTCCCCGCTGTTCACAGTCCTGTTCCTGATCTCCCTGATGGAAATTTCCGGACTCTTTCCACAGACATTTGCATCTCATTTCCAATTCAACAAACATCCAACTTCCTCCTTGAAAGTTTGTATTGAACCTGCCTCGCCTATCTTTCCAGACCATGCACTCCAGACCCCGAGTAGCCACTGGGTGAATACAAAATTTCCTCACTTCACTTTTGTTTCATTTGCACACTAGGTTAACTGTACACCCCTTTCATTCGTGTTCCTTGTACAAATGGTAAAACCTTCTCCCTATGTGTTCAGTTGAGCCTCGTGTCAGGATTTTGAAAACATCCCTCCAATCTCCCCTTCGCCTTCTTCTCTCCTGTGAAAACAGTCCCACCTAATTTATTACTTCTTTGCTTTCTCTCACTTGTCCAGCAAAGGTCTGTTATCTGCCCCTTTGCGCCTGGCCTCACTGAATACCTCCTCTTGCATTTATTTCTATGTTCACAAAACAAAATTCACTCAACGGTACGACTCTGTGAGTCTGTGTGAGCTGCCTGAAAGCAAGACAAAGTCAAGGTCGAGCTGGTGTTTCCTGACGTCTAGAACGGGAGGAAACAGTTTGGGGCTGCAGAATCAAGACAGAGATGTGGAGAAATTGCTGGTGTGGAAACTCGAGACTCCAATTGAACTTGCCAGAGCAAACACTTCCTTCCTGTATTGTGGTGACCAGACGGGCAAGCAATATTTCAGCTGTGCCCAAGCTGTGCAGGTCCAACACAAACCTTCTGCTTATCTTTCTGCCATCCACAAAATTGGCAAATTTTCCTCACATCTCTGTGTTTGAACGATTTGGAAATACAGCAAATATTTGAGGTTTCGTCCAGTAACCGTCTGTCGCACGACTTGAAAAGCTGTACATGTCCCAAGGTAGCTCCTGCCTACTTCCTACCAGACCCCATGCATTTTATTTCCGCGGTGGAACACCTTATATCAAGCCTTCTTGAAATGTATTTAAAACATGCTCAAGGGTTGTCCTTTGTCTACCACTCGTGTTGTCAATTAACTCAATCAGCTTCCTGATGCGACAAGTTTTATTTTTCCCCTGGTTGCCTTTGAATTCATTTCAATGCCCTGTTACAACTTCCCACCATTATTTTCCCTAAGCCAAAGTCGTATCTAACTCGGTGAGTCTTAACCAAGCTGCAATCCGTGAAAAGCAGAGGCATGGGGCATTTGGAAGTCTGAAAGGGAGGGGAATGGTAGGCTGCCTTCCAATAATTCAAAAAACAAATGTTATTGAAATGCGGACTTTTGCTGGAATATACACACAGAAGAACATGATCAAATCTGTGAGTACTACTTGGCACAGGCGATCAACATTTTGAATCACTTGTACATTTTGGACGCCACAGAGTGATGCTCGTGGAGGGAAGCATGCAGGGCTTATGTCAGTTCCTCACTATACAAATCGAGCCTAGCATTAGCCATATTGTGTGAAACAAGAAGAACGAGGAAAAGGAGAAGGGGACTCAACCCCTCAAGCCTCTGATAATTTAATGCAGTCATGGCTGAACTTACCTCAACCCCAACTCCACATTCCCATCGCCTCCCTTCAACACGGTTTCAGTTAAAAATCTGTCCACATACTTTTTATATTTAACATCCACTGCAGTCTGTGACAGTGAGTTCCACAGACTGACGACACTCAGAAGAAAGTAATTCGTCCCCATCTCTGCTTTCAATTATTCTTTATTCTTTATTCTAAAACAATTACCGGTCCTTCTACATCGCCCGATCTGAAGAACCATCCGTTCCACATTGACTTTATCAGTGAGACTTAGCATTTTGCAGACTCCGATTTCATCTCAGCCCATTCTTCTAACTACTGGGAGATTAGTGGTTTTAACTGTTTAAACCTTCTTCATAAGCCAAACCTTCACCACTTGACTCAACTGACTGAGCTACCTCTGAATTGACTCTGTATGCCTTCTGAGGTAAGACGGTCAAAAGTGTCCAATATATTCAAACTGCAGACTGACTGATGCCTTATACGGTAGCAGAAACAAGTACATCTTTTATAGTAGGTTCCCTTAAAGATAAACTTTAACTAATTAATTATTCCTTGCTCGGAGGAACCAGTATTAGACCAAGCGATAAATGGTCGCATTCCGGACCGGGACAAGTCTCCTATCTAGAACATAGAACATAGAACATAGAACATAGAACAATACAGCACAGAACAGGCCCTTCGGCCCACGATGTTGTGCCGAACTTCTAACCTAGATTAAGTACCCATCCATGTACCTATCCAAATGCCGCTTAAAGGTCGCCAATGATTCCGACTCCACCACTCCCACGGGCAGCGCATTCCATGCCCCCACCACTCTCTGGGTAAAGAACCCACCCCTGACATCTCCCCTATACCTTCCACCCTTCACCTTAAATTTATGTCCCCTTGTAACACGCTGTTGTACCTGGGGAAAAAGTTTCTGACTGTCTACTCTATCTATTCCTCTGATCATCTTATAAACCTCTATCAAGTCACGCCTCATCCTTCGCCGTTCCAACGAGAAAAGGCCAAGAACTCTCAACCTATCCTCGTACGACTTCCTCTCCATTCCAGGCAACATCCTGGTAAATCTTCTCTGCACCCTCTCCAAAGCTTCCACATCTTTCCTAAAGTGAGGCGACCAGAACTGCACACAGTACTCCAACTGTGGCCTAACCAAAGTCCTGTACAGCTGCAACATCACTTCACGACTCTTGAATTCAATCCCTCTGCTAATGAACGATAATACTCCATAGGCCTTCTTACAAACTCTAGCCACCTGAGTGGCAACCTTCAAAGATCTATGTACATAGACCCCAAGATCCCTCTGTTCCTCCACCTCACTAAGAACCCTACCATTAACCCTGTATTCCGCATTCTTATTTGTTCTTCCAAAATGGACAACCTCACACTTGGCAGGGTTGAACTCCATCTGCCACTCCTCAGCCCAGCTCTGCATCATATCTAAGTCCCTCTGCAGCCGACAACAGCCCTCCTCACTGTCCACAACTCCACCTATCTTCGTATCATCTGCAAATTTACTGACCCACCCTTCGACTCCCTCATCTAAGTCATTAATAAAAATTACAAACAGCAGAGGACCCAGAACTGATCCCTGCGGAACTCCACTTGTAACTGGGCTCCAGGCTGAGTATTTACCATCTACCACCACTCTCTGCCTTCGACCGGTTAGCCAGTTTTCTATCCAATTGGCCAAATGTCCCTCTATCCCATGCCTCCTGACTTTCCGCATAAGCCTACCATGGGGAACCTTATCAAATGCCTTATTAAAATCCATGTATACTACATCCACTGCTCTACCCTCATCCACATGCTTGGTCACCTCCTCAAATAATTCAATAAGACTTGTAAGGCAAGACCTACCCTTCACAAATCCGTGCTGGCTGTCCCTAATCAAGCAGTGCCTTTCCAGATACTCATAAATCCTATCCCTCAGTACCCTTTCCATTACTTTGCCTACCACAGAAGTAAGACTAACAGGCCTGTAATTCCCGGGGTTATCCCTATTCCCTTTTTTGAACAGGGGCACAACATTCGCTACTCTCCAGTCCCCTGGTACCACCCCCTTTGCCAGTGAAGACGAGAAGATCATTGCCAACGGTACTGCAATTTCCTCTCTTGCTTCCCACATAATCCTAGGATATATCCCGTCAGGCCCGGGGGACTTGTCTATCCTCAAGTTGTTCAAAATGTCCAACACATCTTCCTTTCTAACAGGTATCTCTTCTAGCTTACCAGTCCATTTCACACTCTCCTCTTCTACAATACGGTCCCTCTCGTTCGTAAATACTGAAGAGAAGTACTTGTTCAAGACCTCTCCTATCTCTTCCGACTCAATACACAGTCTCCCACTACTGTCCTTGATCGGACCTACCCTCGTTCTCGTCATTCTCTGGTTTCTCACATACGCATAAAATGCCTTGGGGTTATCCTTGATCCTATCCGCCAACGATTTTTCATGCCCTCTCTTAGCTCTCCTAATCCCTTTCTTCAGGTCCCTTCTGGCTATCCTGTATCCCTCCACTGCTCTGTCTGAATCCTGTTTCCTCAACCTTATGTGAGCCTCCTTCTTCCTCTTTACAAGACATTCAACCTCCCTCGTCAACCAAGGTTCCCTCACACGACCATTTCTTTCCTGCCTGATAGGTACATACATATCATGGACACGTCGTATCTGCGCTTTGAAAAAGTTCCACATTTCCACGACATCCTTCCCTGACAGCCTATGCTCCCAACGTATGCTCCTCAAATCCTGTCTTACAGCATCGTAATTTCCCTTCCCCCAATTATAAAATCTACCTTGTTGTGCGCACCTATCTCTCTCCATAACCAAGGTGAAAGTCACAGAATTGTGGTCACCATCACCAAAATGTTCACCCACTAACAAGCCCACCACTTGTCCCGGTTCATTACCGAGTACCAAATCCAATATGGCCTCCCCTCTGGTTGGACAATCTACATACTGCGTTAGAAAAGCTTCCTGGACACACTGCGCAAACACCGCCCCATCCAATCTACTTGATCTAAAGAGCTTCCAATCAATATTTGGGAAGTTGAAGTCGCCCATGACTACGACCCTGTGGCTTCTGCACCTTTCCAAAATCTGTTTCCCAATCTGTTTCTCCACATCTCTGCTGCTATTGGGGGGCCTATAGTAAACACCCAACAAGGTGACTGCTCCTTTCCTATTTCTGACTTCAGCCCATACTACCTCCAGAGGCAGATCCCCCTCGAACTGCCTTTCTGCAGCCGTTATACCATTTCTAATTAGCAATGCCACCCCCCCCTCCTTTTTTACCACCCTCCCTAATCTTACTGAAACACCTGTAACCAGGAACCTTCAACAACCATTCCTGTCCCTCTTCTATCCACGTTTCCGTGATGGCCACAACATCGTAGTCCCAGGTACCGATCCACGCCTTACGTTCACCCACCTTATTTCTGATACTCCTTGCGTTGAAGTATACGCACTTGAGCCCATCTCTGTGTCCGCTAGTATTCCCTGTCAGTGCTACCTTCTCCACAGCCCCCCTACAGTCTTGGACATCCTGACAAACAGCTAGCCTACTTGCTGGACTACAAGTCCGGATCCCATCCCCCTGCCAAATTAGTTTAAACCCCCCCGAAGAGTGCTAGCAAACCTACCCCCCAGGATATTGGTGCCCTTCTGGTTCAGGTGCAACCCGTCCTGTTTGTACAGGTCCCACCTTCCCCAGAATGCAGTCCAATTGTCCAAATATCTGAAGCCCTCCCTCCTACACCAGCCTTGCAGCCACGTGTTCAACTGCACTCTCTCCCTATTCCTTGCCTCACTGTCACGTGGCACCGGCAACAACCCAGAGATGACGACTCTGTCTGTCCTAGCTTTTAGCTTCCAGCCTAACTCCTTGAGCTCTGGCAAACACCACTGGCAAACATCACAGGAATCCTGTGCTGCTCTCAGTTGTAATGCTATCTGTCTCATTACAGGCATGTAGCTATGGGGATTTCTGTTAAATTACTCCCACTTACGTTTCAGCTGAAGCTAAAAAGGTATCTCAATCCCCACATCCCCTGCCCCCTCCATATCAAAATACATTTGCAACAACAGGAAAGCACTATTGTCAGCGTTAGTGGGTGAGCTGATCATTTTACAGTTACGTATCTCACCTAGTCCTGATGTTGTGTGGGCAGTTGATTAAAGTCCCCATAACCACCCAAAAATGTACTGAATGTAAATGAATTTATAATGTTTAAGGGCGGTCATCTAACTCTATTTAACATTAATGTTTTTTTTCTGATTTGAGTATTTACTGAAATTGTCTGTATTTGTCAAGGCGCTCCATGGTACTATCTGTTGGATTCAATCTTCCCATTATGATAGAAGGGGTAAGAGTTGGGATATTAACAAGCCCTGGTGTCAAAGTAAGGGGGTGGCCTGGATGATCACACAGGAGAGGGGGTGATGAGGTTAGGAGATGGTGTGCAGAGGACTGACAGCGGGGGGGGGGGGGAATGCCTGTGGAAGAGGGATAACGGATAATTTGCGAAAATCATTCTGATCCAACAGGAAACATTGATTTCATTTCTTGAAAGTGAATGAAGTTTGAACGAAAGAAATGAATTTTGGACATGACTCAGTTCGCTGCGATGTCGGAATGGAGGGAGTGAATGACTTTCGCATGTACCTGGGAATGGTGCAATGGGAGGAAAAATACTGACCTTCGAATTCGGGAGCTTCGAAAAATGCGTCCGAAGCAATGGACTGTCCAAGTATCAGTAGATTTTGGGCTGCGTCTTGTGTGTCTCACGGTTACAGCTTGTTAAGCACGGGGCGGCAGAAAGGAAACGTATCCTTCACCCAGACTGATTGATATTACCTCGTGAAGGGACAGGGAGAGTGAGAGAGTGAGAAATGGAGAGAGAGAAAGAGAGAGAGGGAAAGAGAGAGAGAAAAGACTGAAGGAGGGAACACAACCTTCGTGCCTGTGTTTTCAGAAACAAACAGACAACCAGGATACTGTTCAACTAACAAACCTACCTCTCTTCGATTTAATGATATACATATGGCATTGGAGAGGACAGTGGAGCACAGTACAGGCCCTTCAAACCCTCTAATTACAAACGGGAGACAACAATCTGTATTCTTCTAGCTTTGTGCCCCCCAGTGAGACCACAGGATGGTAGCTTCCTATGTCGAATGTTCACATTTTAAAAATATTTTTCTCTTTTCCTCTGTCTCCTCGATCCAATCATTCCATGCGATTTAGACAGAAGTTATTGCAGTATAGTACCCTGTGGGTGAAAATGTTTCAGTAAAGAATGAAGGAACATGTCCATATTTCTGCGGGTGCTGCGTGTCCTTCTTGCCAGCGATGAACAAAATGCAACCTAACAACGCTGGAAAAGATTCGAGTTTTCGATTGGAGCGATCTGCCATCTCAAGGTGTCAATCCACTGAGCCTTGCCCCACTGCTTTCTCAGACACATGACCAAAACTGAATGACACCTGCAAAGATGGAATTGTCCAAGTCTCAGTGCCCCAATTCAGATCACTGCTTTAACAGAGTGACAAGAGGGAGGGACGCGGATGGCTTTGTCACTGTCGCGGCTGAGCTGCTGGGCAGGACTTCGGTGACCGTCGGAAGACCATGTTCAGTCCAGATCACCACAGCGTAGGAATGTTGGGGGAGTAGGAGGGAGGACGTGTCAGCAGCTCAGAAAACGATGCGAGGTTAGTTTAGTTTACCCAGGTAGAGCTTTTCTGTTTCCCCATGGCAGATAGGTGAAATACCGATATAAAGAGATTGATGGTGAGGAGAAAACCATTTATGGAATCACGTGAGGAATGTTGGGTTGTTCTTTTTAACAGTGAGGGCTGTGGGTCATTGGAGCACACTGCCAGGGGAGGTAACAGAAGTGAATATCAGAGCAAAGCTTAAAATGCGTTTAGGTTGACAGATGAAAGGACAGACTATACAGGGATACAAACCACGTGCAGGCAGATATAATTAGTTTAAAATGGTACTATGGGGCACAGAAGGGGCCACTCCTGTGCTGCACGGATTTATATGCTATGGATCAATTTATCCACAAAGTGAAACCCGATCTACTAGGGTTGTTGGTTTTGGAGAAGAGAAGGTAGCGGTGAGAGCTGTTTGGTGCGTGAGGGCCACAGGCAGAGTGAGCAGTGCAAAGCTGCTCCCCTCAGTCCAAAGGGCAATAACCAGGTGGCATGGTTTGAAATTACTGTGTGCAGTTCTGGTCTCCAAATTTGAGGAAAGACATTCTGGCTATTGAGGGAGTGCAGCGTAGGTTCACGAGGTCAATTCCTGGAATGGCGGGATTACCTTACACTGAAAGACTGGAGCGACTGGGCTTGTATACCCTTGAGTTTCGAAGACTGAGAGGGGATCTGATTGAGACGTATAAGATTATGAAAGGATTGGATACTCTGGCAGTAGGAAACATATTTCCACTGATGGGTGAGTGCCAAACCAGAGGACACAGCTTAAAAATACGGGGAAGACCATTTAGGACAGAGATGAAGAGAAACCTCTTCATCCAGAGAGTGGTGGCTGTGTGGAATGCTCTGCCCCAGAGGGCAGTGGAGGCCCAGTCTCTGGATTCATTTAAGAAGGAGTTGGATAGAGCTCTCAAGGATAGTGGAATCAAGGGTTATGGAGATAAGGCAGGAAGAGGATACTGATTAGGAATGATCAGCCATGATCATATTGAATGGTGGTGCAGGCTCGAAGGGCAGAATGGCCTACCCCTGCACCTATTGTCTATTGTCTATTGAAATTGAAAGGAAAAGATTTGGGGAGGAGTTGACGAGGAAACCTTTCAACGGGAGGATTGTGGGATCTGGAATTATTCGGCTGGGCGGGTAGCTCTGGTGGCCAACCTCGCAATCTTTGAAAATCTCTTGCATCAACCACATGAAGTGCCCGAACAAGTGAAAGCTATGCGCTAAGTTTTGCAACGAGTCACACGCGTAGCTTTTATTTTGCATTTCACGGTGCGGACTCGATGGGCTGAAGTGCCTCGCCTACCCTTTCCTGGATTCTCTGATTCGACGGTCGATCACACACAAACCACAGCCTGCAGGCAAAGTCGCTGAATCATTCTGCACCCTTCCTTTGTGGAAGGGATAGGAGGCGCGATGTTTCACTCAGAGGGGGGTTAGGCATCACCCTGTTGCACCACACTGAGACTCACCCGTGTTCTCGCGTTCTGAGCTCCAAGACAGGGATGGAAATTGGGAGTCACGCTTGCTCGGATCAGGAGACAAAATTCATCCTGCATGCTGGCCGAACACCAAAAAAGAAACAAAATTTGTGTCAATTCTGTCCACATTGTGCAAACAGGGAGGAAACGTAACAGCAGGGTTGACTTGCATCAGGAGGTGAATGAACCATTGAGGGGCAGAACTCTGAAAGAGTGTTCGTATTCCGTCAGCAGGTAACCGTAGGAGAGGCAGCCAGACGTTCTCCGTGGAGTCATTCATACACAGAATATAAGAGCAACTGGAGACCACTCAGCCCTTCGAGTCTGCTAGCCTACAAATCAATCACGCGACGTGCAACAGAAATTACTGGAAAAGTTCGGCAGGGCTCGGCAGCATCCGTGCAGAGAAGTCTGAGTTAACCCTTCTCGTCGACTGACCCTTCCTCCGAACTGGATAAGGGCTTATGCCTGAAACGTCGACTCTCCTGTTCCCTGGATGCTGCCTGACCTGCTGCGCTTTTCCAGCAACGCATTTTCAAGCTCTGATCTCCAGCATCTGCAGCCCTCACTTTCTCCCCTCACAACTGAGTCCTCAGGAAGAGTCGCTCGGCCCAAAACATTAATTATGATTTCTCTCCATTGAAGATAGCAGACCTGTTGAGCTTTTCCAGACGTTTTTTTTCTTTCAATCCATATTACGCATACTTCAGTCAGTTTCTATTCAACTGGATCATGATTGTTCCTCAACTCTGCATTCCTACCTATTCCTTAATCAGCTTTCATCCCGTTGCTTGTCAGGAATCTCTGTGAATATGCCTTTTCAAGAAAGGAATTCCAAAGTTTTGAAACCCTCCATTGCAGGGGCGTGTCTAAGACCAGAGCAGAATAGCTTTGCCTGACGAACAATTGGCTGAGGAGTGAAATGAGATTTTCTGTTTCATTCAGAGGACGGCAGAAAGATGGAATATCCTGCCTGGGAAGCTGCTTAAGGTAGGTCCTCTTTCCAACGTAAAGCAAAAGCCGACATTTCATTCGCAGTTTAGTCGCAACCACCGTGAAGTGGGTCTGGTGGGACATGTCAGGCCAGAGCGGGTCAAACAACATGAACAGTGCTATAGGTCTGGACTTACATGTACAACAGAGCAGGCTAGTCGTACCCAGAGTGCTGTTGCTTTGGAGTCACATGTAACATTGGATGGGTCAATATGAGCTATCGTGCTCTGAGCGAGAAGTCTACATGTCTGTCAGTCATACCAAAGGCGCTGTGAGTCTATATTCATTTTGAGAACTGGAGCGGATGTTTGGGATTCATGGTGCTGTGGGGCTGTGATTGAATGTAGAGATGGCGCAGGTCAGTAATGAGCACAGTACTGGAAATGTGTTGCTGGAAAAGCGCAGCAGGTCAGGCAGCATCTAGGGAACAGGAGAATCGACGTTTCGGGCATTAGCCCTTCTTCAGGAATGAGGAAAGTTGGTCCAGCAGGCTAAGATAAAAGGTAGGGAGGAGGGACTTGGGGGAAGGGCGTCGGAAATGTGATAGGTGGCAAGAGGTCAAGGTGAGGGTGATAGGTCAGACTGGGGTGGGGGCGGAGAGGTCGGGAAGAAGATTGCAGGTTAGGAAGGCGGTGTTGAATTTGACGGATTTGACTGAGACAGGGCGGGCGGAGGGGAAAGAAGAAGGGCTAATGCCCGAAACGTCGATCCTCCTGTTCCCTAGATGCTGCCTGACCTGCTGCGCTTCTCCAGCAACACATTTCCATCTCTGATCTCCAGCATCTGCAGACCTCACTTTCTCCTCAATGAGCACAGTACTGTTGGCCTGGGAGTCACATGTGCTGACACAGCAGGTCCATGCTACCGAGAGTGATATGGGTCTGGAGTCAGATGCACAGATTATCCAGATCATAATTACTACAGTGCAGATGGTCAGAGAACCCAGAACATAGAACATTATAGCGCAGGACAGGCGCTTCGGCCGTTAATGTTGCGCCGACCTGTGGAACCAGTCCGAAGCCCAGCTAATGGACATTTTTCTGTTATCACCCACATGTTTATCTAATGAACATTTAGACGCCCTTAACGTTTTTTTAGTCTGCTACTGTTGCAGGCCTTTCCACGCCCTTACTACTATCTTAGAAAGTAATCTCCCACTGACATGTTTCCTATATCTATCACCCCTCAGTTTAAAACTATGCTAGCCAGCTCCACCTGACGAGAAAGGCTGTCACTGTTCCACCAATCTCACCCTCTCATCTTCTCTCTAACGGAAACAGCCTCAAGTCCTTCAACTTTTCCTCATAAGACCTTTCCTCTATACCAGGCAACATTTGTAAGTCTCCACTGCACCCTTTATAATACTTGTCCATCCTTTGTATAACGTGGTGACCAGAACTGGATGCAATTTGTAAGTGCAGCCGCACCAGAGATTTGTACAACTGAAATAAGACCTCACGGCTTGGAAACTCAATCACTCTTCCAATAAAACGTAACACGCAGTACACCTTTTCAATATGATTGATAGATGGTATCTAGATCTATGTGTTTGTTTATGGCGTTGTGGTTGGAGTGCAAAATTCCATGCAAGGACTGCCACAAACACTCCGTAGGACAAACAGGAAGAAAGTTAGCCACCAGGATACACGAACACCAGCGAGCCACAAAAAGACACGACCCTCTCTCCCTCGTAGCCCTACACACGGATGAATAAAAAAAACCATCATTTCGACTGGAAAAAACACATCTATCCTGGGACAGGCTAAGCAACGACATGCCAGAGAATTCCTAGAGGCCTGGCACTCTAACCACGATGCCATAAACAAACACGCCGATCTAGATGCCATCTATCAACCCCTCAGAAACCGAACAGGAAATGACATCACCACAAACCCCAGGAACCCCATCCAGGTCAAACATATAAATAGAAAGCAGGAGACAACAGCTTCGCTTCACTTGGAGGTCGCCACTGATGATGTTACCGAGCCAGGTAATGAAACGTCTGGATATCAAACCTACAGCTCAGCGAGCAAACCTACCCCCTATATAGTATAATACTGTGTGCTGATGTGTTTGATGTGTATGGTAATCATTGGAGTTTAGAGGAATTAATGGGTGCAAGGCATTCTCGTAAAATTACTTCACAGTTCAGTCATAATCTCATTGAATAGTGGAACGGGCTCCAGTGGTTTCATGGCCTGGATCTGTACGATTCAGCAGGACTGGGCAGTGTCATGCTCCCCATGAACACAGGAGGCCAGAACCGAAAGGCTCACAGGCTAAGAGCTGAAGGATAGGCCATTCAGGACTGAGACTTGGGACGTTTGTTTGCCGAGAGCGTGGGAAGCCTGTGCATTGGAAGGGCTCGAGGCCGAATATGTGAATTATTTTTAAGAAGGCGTTATGCGTGGTGTTTGGAGTTAAATGGATTAAAAGGCATGAGGAGAAAGCAAGGAAATGGGATTGAGTTGGATGATCAGCCAAGATAATGTTGAATATTACGGCAGGGTCTCAGGACAGAATGGCCTGCTCCTGCTCATCGTTTCAATGTTACTCTGTGAAATGGACAATAAAGTGACTCATTTGTGAACGTCTTAATAACCTTGTTCCACGGGGACAGGCACAATCTGTTCCGTGAGCGAGGTAAATGTTTGACAAGCAGAAAGCACAGTTCAAACTAAACTGCTATAGATCAGGCGAAAGTTTCAGAAATGTGAAAATCAAACTTTTCTCATGGCTGTGAGACTCGCTGACTGGGACCATTATTTAGTGCCTCTCCCTGGTTGTCTTTAGAGTTAATCATATCGCTGTGTGTCTGTAATGACGTGAGGCCACACTGGGTCAGCTCAGCAGAATTCCTTCCATAAAGAATGAGTGAGTTGGACGGGTGTTTGCAGCAATTGACAACGCTTAGAATTGGGCTTGCTGTCATTTCATAATTCTAGATTTTCATGGGATCTTATAGAGCAGATTGAGACCCATTCGATTTGTATCTACTCCAGAAACAGTCTCACAAATAGTTCCAGGCTCCAGCATTATCCCCATAGAGCTCTCAATTTATCCATTTCGCATTGTCTCGCGACAGTGATTTTACGAAGTTGGCTGATATGGAGCTGACAGTGGTGACCCTGTCTCTGCCATTTCTCACCATCGCCCCCGATGGCAACATGGTCACCATCTGAAATTAGACACTTATTACGGGATGTTAGCAATGCACTCATCAGCTTCATTGACGGTTCAAAACCAATGAGTTAGGGGCTCATGGAGATGGGCCCAGGCTACAGAGACTTGAGCTGGCCAATCGTTTCACCACCCCCCACGATGATGTGCCCAGTCTGGGTCTCTTCCACCACCACCCACAACCTGGAGGAGGCATATGTCATCTTCCAATTCGAGGATCTGCACGCACATCAACATTAACTTCACCAGTTTCAAAATCCACCCTCCCACTGCGCTGTCCCAGATTCACCTGACTCGTCACTATCCTACTGGCCTGCCCTGCCTTTAAATTCTCCTATCTGCTCCACCTTTCCCATTGACCTAACACAATCTACCTGTCCACTTTTCGCCAACCCACCTACTTTTCTCCCAACACCAAACCCATTCTTCATTTCTAAGTGCCCCCCCCCAATTCCCCGGACCTGCTGAAGAATCCTGCCAGAAACGTCAACCCTCCTGTACATTGGGTGCAGCCTGACCCTGCGTGCGTTAACCAATGCCACATTGTATCGACTGGGCACCATCACCAAGAACTCAATAGTTTTCGTCCTCTGCTGATTTACTGCTGCAGTATAAACTACGTGGAAGATGAAACGCCCTAATTTGATAAAGCAGGCCATCTTGTGCGTTCATAACTGCAAAGTCCACAACATGGACAGAGTTTGTGATGCAAATGTGAAGCATTTCACTAATGAATCAAACAGTAAGACGCACAAATGCAGATTCAAATGCACTGACATATACGCACATGAAGTCACCGATGCACAGTAACACATGCACATTAGCACAGACACCACAGACAAACACACCCAGATGCTCACTCCAACAGAGACACATCTCTAAGTATGCATTCCAGACAGTGTGCGGTAAAAACGTTTGGGCCTATCCCTTATGACCTTTGCCGTGGCTGATGCCCGAATTGAATCTTTGTTGTTGACGTCATTCAGAATTGAAAATTGGCACACCAGCGACCCAGCCTCGACATGGACAAAATCGCCATGGCGTGATTGTGGAATGTTGAAAGACTGTTCGCAGATGCCATTGGACAGGAATAAGCCAAGAAGGAGCATTGAACCAAATACAGAAACAAACGTAGAGTGATTTCGTGAAATACTGAGGAGGGGGGGAAGGGGGAAAGAATCTCAAGGTGTCTTAGAATGTTGGATAGATGTGTAATAACTAATGAGTAATGTCAATGGTTTATTCGGGGAGATAAGGCTTGCAATTCTCACACACTCACCTCGCAAGGTCAGCACTGAAGTATTGGCTGGTCTGGTCGAGAGTTTCTTATTGGTGCCAGAGTCCTGGTGGTAAATCTCTCGGTCTGCATCCAGGGCTTGGGTGAGATTCAGTTACTCGTCATGATGCGACAAGACGGATTTCAGAAATGTGAAAAATGCTTTCAAGTTTGGTTGCCAGGAACATGCCAGTGACAACTAGAGCTGAAAGCTTAATCAGTCATGTACCCCTGGAAGTCGATATGTTATCAGAAAGGAAAGTCACAGCAAAAGCAGCTGGAAAAGACAAGAGTACTTATTTACTCTGACCGTCTGGTCATCGATTCCTCCATGATGGAAAATCTGTCAGAATTTACCGTTTCAAGCACGCTTCAGAATCATGTGCATTTCAGTCGGCACCAAGCCTCATTCTCGAAAACTTCAGTGAATACATCCCGATAGATTTTGCCTTTGCCTATGTGATAATCTCCTCAAACCCGAAATCACCCTCGTGCACCTTTACTGGGCTGTCTCCGATAAAATCCCATTTTTCCTTCAGTTCGGATAAAAAAAACCGTTCACTGTTTTCGAGACGTTGTCTCTCCAGCACCTTCAACAGTTTCAGCCCGAATTTCTTCCTGTGATACGTCAACACCTTGACAAAAAAGGGTCAGCCTCCCACCAGCCTCCGCGGTTGCATGTTACCCCTTTGTGCCAACGTTTTGCGCTTCGGGAACAAATCCTCCCTCGTCACATGCTGTTTCAGTTTTCTTCATTTAAACAATAACCTTTTTTTTTACTTCCTTCCGAAACAAAGACCTTAAAGTTTCAACGTGATACAATATTTGTCAATATTGTGCCCACTGACTTGAACAATTAATATATTTCAACAAACTGTTTAGCTCCAGCTCACGACATGACATTCCCCCTACTGTTAGGCCAAGTGCGATTTTGGGGACTGCATGTTCCCTCCCTTGCTCTGAGTCATTAATACTGTGCTGGCTCAACCTTCTCATTGTCTCCCCTTGGCTGGGGTGTGCTGACTGGGAGGATAAACCACCACCAGTTGTCTCCCAAGTCTGACGATATTGCTCCTTTAACGTGGTTGTGTCGTATTTATTTCGGTTTGGGTTTGAGCAGCCTGGCTCTTCAGAGCAATTAGTACCTCAGTTTTGAGCTGGTCAAAGAAACAGCTACATGGATGAAGGTGTTCCATGCTGAATCTCTCGGCCTCTCCCCCGTGGACCCTGTGTTTATTTTTTGTGTTTGTGTGTGTGCCAAGGCTGTGTTTACGGGGATTGCTGCAGTAAATTTGCCATATTACATTGGGGTAACCTGTTCAGTTTCCTTATCGGTTAAGTCACTCTATACTCTGTTCCCTATTGTTTGGGTTTCATTCAGTAATCTTGCAAATTAACTCCGTTTGCTTTAAAACTAAGTGTTTGGGCCAACAGCATCACTCCTGGGATATGTTCTGTGCACCTGCTTCAAATAATTAACAACTTTTGGGTCTGGGCTACTTTCTGGAAATATCTAGCCTGCTCCATAACACAATGGCTGACCCGTTTTATTGTGTGCATGTCATTTTGTTCGAAATATCCTCTGAAACCGAACCAGCCACTATCCTGTCTGACCCTCTTCCTCAAGTTGCTTTGTACTGACTGCTGGTTTTAGAGCAAGCCATATGGATGGCAAATTATATGTTGGCCTTAATTGAAAGGGGAAGTTGGGATGACTCACTGAAGTTATGCAGGGCGTTGGCAGGACCACACTTCGAGTATTGTGTGTGGTTTGGTCTCACTAACACAAAGAGGATTTTCATGCCATTGAATGCTCATCGAGACGGCCCTGGGACTCAATGAGATGGCCCCAAGCCCATCCTCTGCATCTTAAGTCCATATTTCTTTAAATATTTTATTTCAATTTCCACTATCTGCCGCGGTACGCTGCGAGCCCAGGTTCCCAAAACGTTATCTGGGTCGGTGGATTAACACTCGTAAAAAGACTGGAGGGGAGTTGAGGAGAAGCTGGTGGTCTGGAGGGCACCGGAGGCTGGGCACCTCACAGTCTTTAAAAGGCCATTGGATAATCCACATTCACATCAACAGGCAAGTGTTTTAGGTGTGGGGCTGGGGTATATTGTGAATAGTATTTCATGTTATGGACTCGATGGGCTGAATGGGCTCTGCGAGACTTCGGGATTACACTCACACCCACACACTCACACCCACACTCTCACACCCACACTCTCTCACACCCACACACTCTCACACCCACACACTCACACCCACACACTCACACCCACACACTCACACCCACACACACACACCCACACACCCACACACTCACACCCACACACTCACACCCACACACTCACACCCACACACACACACCCACACACACACACCCACAATCACACATATACACTCACACCCACACACACACACCCACACACACACATATACACTCACACCCACACACTCACACCCACACTCTCACACCCACACTCTCTCACACCCACACACTCTCACACCCACACACTCACACCCACACACTCACACCCACACACTCACACCCACACACTCACACCCACAATCACACATATACACCAACACCCACACCCTCACACCCACAATCACACATATACACCCACACCCTCACACCCACAATCACACATATACACGCACACCCACACACCCACAATCACCCACACACCCACACACCCGCACACTCGCACACTCGCACACCCGCACACCCACACACTCACACACTCTCACACTCACACACTCACACACTCACACACTCACACACCCACACACTCACACACTCACACACTCACACACCCACACATCACACCCACACACTCACACCCACACCCACAATCACACATATACACTAACACCCACACACACTCACACCCACACACTCTCACACACACAATCACACATATACACGCACACCCACACACTCTCACACCCACAATCACACATATACACTCACACCCACACCCACCCACACCCACAATCACACATATACACTAACACCCACACCCAATCACACCCACACACTCTCACACCCACAATCACACATATACACTAACACCCACACCCACTCACACCCATACACTCTCACACCCACAATCACACATATACACGCACACCCACACACACTCATACCCACACACCCACACACCCACAATCACACATATACATGCACACCCACACACACTCATACCCACACACTCTCACACCCACAATCACACATATACACGCACACCCACACACACTCATACCCACACACACTCACACCCACAATCACACATATACATGCACACCCACACACACTCACACCCACACACTCTCACACCCACAATCACACATATACATGCACACCCACACACTCTCACACCCACAATCACACATATACACGCACACCCACACACACTCACACCCACACACTCTCACACCCACAATCACACATATACACGCACACCCACACACACTCACACCCACACACACTCACACCCACAATCACACATATACACGCACACCCTCACACACTAACACCCACACACTCTCACACCCACAATCACACATATACACTCACACCCACACCCACCCACACCCACACACTCTCACACCCACAATCACACATATACACGCACACCCACACACTCTCACACCCACAATCACACATATACACGCACACCCACACACTCTCACACCCACAATCACACATATACACTCACACCCACACCCACCCACACCCACAATCACACATATACACGCACACCCACACCCACTCACACCCACAATCACACATATACACGCACACCCACACACACTCACACCCACACACTCTCACACCCACAATCACACATATACACGCACACCCACACACTCTCACACCCACAATCACACATATACACGCACACCCACACACTCTCACACCCACAATCACACATATACACGCACACCCACACACACTCACACCCACACACTCTCACACCCACAATCACACATATACACGCACACCCACACGCACTCACACCCACACACTCACACCCACACACACCCACACCCACAATCACACATATACACTAACACCCACACCCAATCACACCCACACACTCTCACACCCACAATCACACATATACACTAACACCCACACCCACTCACACCCACACACTCTCACACCCACAATCACACATATACACGCACACCCACACACACTCATACCCACACACACTCACACCCACAATCACACATGTACATGCACACCCACACACACTCATACCCACACACTCTCACACCCACAATCACACATATACATGCACACCCACACACTCTCACACCCACAATCACACATATACACGCACACCCACACACACTCACACCCACACACTCTCACACCCACAATCACACATATACACGCACACCCACACACACTCACACCCTCACACTCTCACACCCACAATCACACATATACACGCACACCCACACACTCTCACACCCACAATCACACATATACACGCACACCCACACACACTCACACCCACAATCACACATATACACGCACACCCACACACACTAACACCCACACACTCTCACACCCACAATCACACATATACACTCACACCCACACCCACCCACACCCACACACTCTCACACCCACAATCACACATATACACGCACACCCACACACTCTCACACCCACAATCACACATATACACGCACACCCACACACACTAACACCCACACACTCTCACACTCACAATCACACATATACACGCACAACCACACACACTCACACCCACACACACCCACACCCACAATCACACATATACACGCACACCCACACCCACTCACACCCACAATCACACATATACACGCACACCCACACACACTCACACCCACACACTCTCACACTCACAATCACACATATACACGCACACCCACACACTCTCACACCCACAATCACACATATACACGCACACCCACACACTCTCACACCCACAATCACACATATACACGCACACCCACACACACTCACACCCACACACTCTCACACCCACAATCACACATATACACTAACACCCACACCCACTCACACCCACACACTCTCACACCCACAATCACACATATACACTAACACCCACACCCAATCACACCCACACACTCTCACACCCACAATCACACATATACACTAACACCCACACCCACTCACACCCACACACTCTCACACCCACAATCACACATATACACGCACACCCACACACACTCATACCCACACACTCTCACACCCACAATCACACATATACACGCACACCCACACACACTCATACCCACACACACTCTCACACCCACAATCACACATATACACTCACACCCACACACTCTCACACCCACAATCACACATATACACGCACACCCACACACACTCACACCCACACACTCTCACACCCACAATCACACATCTACACGCACACCCACACACACTCATACCCACACACTCTCACACCCACAATCACACATATACACGCACACCCACACACACTCATACCCACACACTCTCACACCCACAATCACACATATACACTCACACCCACACACTCTCACACCCACAATCACACATATACACGCACACCCACACACTCATACCCACACACTCTCACACCCACAATCACACATATACACACACACCCACACACCCACACCCACAATCACACATATACACACACACCCACACACTCACACCCACAATCACACATATACACGCACACCCACACACTCACACACCCACAATCACACATATACACGCACACCCACACACTCTCACACCCACAATCACACATATACACGCACACCCACACACACTCACACCCACACACTCACGCCCACCCACACCCACAATCACACATATACACTAACACCCACACCCACTCACACCCACAATCACACATATACACGCACACCCACACATTTTAACACCCACAATCACACATATACACGCACACCCACACACACTAACATCCCACACCCAATCACACCCACACACTCTCACACCCACAATCACACATATACACTAACACCCACACCCACTCACACCCACACACTCTCACACCCACAATCACACATATACACGCACACCCACACACACTCATACCCACACACACTCACACCCACAATCACACATATACATGCACACCCACACACACTCATACCCACACACTCTCACACCCACAATCACACATATACATGCACACCCACACACTCTCACACCCACAATCACACATATACACGCACACCCACACACACTCACACCCACACACTCTCACACCCACAATCACACATATACACGCACACCCACACACACTCACACCCTCACACTCTCACACCCACAATCACACATATACACGCACACCCACACACTCTCACACCCACAATCACACATATACACGCACACCCACACACTCTCACACCCACAATCACACATATACACGCACACCCACACACACTCACACCCTCACACTCTCACACCCACAATCACACATATACACTCACACCCACACACACTCACACCCTCACACTCACACACCCACAATCACACATATACACTCACACCCACACCCACCCACACCCACACACTCTCACACCCACAATCACACATATACACTCACACCCACACCCACCCACACCCACACACTCTCACACCCACAATCACACATATACACGCACACCCACACACTCTCACACCCACAATCACACATATACACGCACACCCACACACACTAACACCCACACACTCTCACACTCACAATCACACATATACACGCACAACCACACACACTCACACCCACACACACCCACACCCACAATCACACATATACACGCACACCCACACCCACTCACACCCACAATCACACATATACACGCACACCCACACACACTCACACCCACACACTCTCACACCCACAATCACACATATACACGCACACCCACACACTCTCACACCCACAATCACACATATACACGCACACCCACACACTCTCACACCCACACACACCCACACCCACAATCACACATATACACTAACACCCACACCCACTCACACCCACACACTCTCACACCCACAATCACACATATACACTAACACCCACACCCAATCACACCCACACACTCTCACACCCACAATCACACATATACACTAACACGCACACCCACTCACACCCACACACTCTCACACCCACAATCACACATATTCACGCACACCCACACACACTCATACCCACACACTCTCACACCCACAATCACACATATACACGCACACCCACACACACTCATACCCACACACTCTCACACCCACAATCACACATATACACTCACACCCACACACTCTCACACCCACAATCACACATATACACGCACACCCACACACACTCACACCCACACACTCTCACACCCACAATCACACATATACACGCACACCCACACACACTCATACCCACACACTCTCACACCCACAATTACACATATACACTCACACCCACACACTCTCACACCCACAATCACACATATACACGCACACCCACACACACTCACACCCACAATCACACATATACACACACACCCACACACTCTCACACCCACAATCACACATATACACGCACACCCACACACTCATACCCACACACTCTCACACCCACAATCACACATATACACACACACCCACACACCCACACCCACAATATCACATATACACATACACCCACACACTCACACCCACAATCACACATATACACGCACACCCACACACTCTCACACCCACAATCACACATATACACGCACACCCACACACTCTCACACCCACAATCACACATATACACGCACACCCACACACACTCACACCCACACACTCACACCCACCCACACCCACAATCACACATATACACTAACACCCACACCCACTCACACCCACAATCACACATATACACGCACACCCACACATTTTAACACCCACAATCACACATATACACGCACACCCACACACACTAACACCCACACCCACTCACACCCACACACTCTCACACCCACAATCACACATATACACTAACACCCACACCCACTCACACCCACACACTCTCACACTCACAATCACACATATACACGCACACCCACACACTCTCACACCCACACACTCTCACACTCACAATCACACATATACACTAACACCCACACCCACTCACAATCACACATATACACTCACGCCCACACACTCTCACACCCACAATCACACATATACACTCACACCCACACCCACACACCCACACATGTACACTCACCCACACACTCACAATCACACATATACACTCTCACCCACACACTCACACACACACTCTCACACCCTCAATCACACATATACACACACACCCACACACTCTCACACCCACAATCACACATATACACTAACACCCACACCCACTCACACCCACACACTCTCACACTCACAATCACACATATACACTCACACCCACACACTCACACACCCACAATCACACATATACACTCACACCCACACCCACACTCTCACACCCACACTCACAATCACACATATACACTCACGCCCACACACTCTCACACCCACACTCACAATCACACATATACACTCACGCCCACACACTCTCACACCAATAATCACACATATACACTCACACCCACACACTCACACATGTACACTCACACCCACACACACACACCCACACACTCACACATGTACACTCACACCCACACACTCACAATCACACATATACACTCTCACTCACACATTCTCACACCCACAATCACACCCACACACACACTCTCACACCCACACAATCACACATATACACTCACACCCACACACTCTCACACCCACAATCACACATATACACTCACACCCACACACTCTCACACCCACACACTCACACCCACAATCACACATATACACTCACACCCACACACTCTCACACCCACACACTCACACCCACAATCACACATATACACTCACACCCACACACTCTCACACCAACAAACACTCACACCCACCTGCACACACACACACACACACACACACACAATCTCACACCCACACACTCACACCCACACACTCACACCCACAATCACACATATACACTCACACCCACACACTCTCACACCCACAAACACTCACACCCACCTGCACACACACACACCCACACACACCCACAAACTCACGCCCACACTCACAAATACTTACTCACATACACACTCTCTCTCACACACACTCTCTCTCACACAAACACACACTCTCTCACACACTCTCACACACCCACACTCACACACTCGCACACACTCACCCACACACACTCACACCCACACACACACACTCGCACACACTCACCCACACACACTCACACCCACACACACTCACACCCACACACACTCACACCCACACTCACACATATACACTCACACCCACACACACTCACACCCACACACTCTCACACCCACACACTCTCACACCCACACACTCTCACCACCCACACACTCTCACCACCCAGAATCACACACCCAGAATCACACACCCAGAATCACACACCCACACTCTCACACCCACAATCACACATATACACTCACACCCACACACTCTCACACACACACTCTCACACACACACACACTCACACCCACCTGCGCACACACACAC